>NC_057800.1:504055970-504283252 GCF_018294505.1 Triticum aestivum | reverse complement strand
GCCCAGTCGGGCGCCCACGCCCAGCGCCCCCACCCGCAAACCCACTAGGCCCCATGGCCCTATGACACATGGGCCCCACCCAGAGAACGTTTTAATAAAAAAAGAATTAGAAAATAATAATAATAATAATAAATAAATATATAAATAATGAAAATAATTAACTAATTAATTAATTAATTAACTAATTAATTAACCTAATTAATTCCGATTAAATTCCCAATTAAGATTAATTAACCTAAGGTTTAATTAACTTAATTAACTACTGTTAATTAGCTAATTAATTAGTATGACAGTGGGGCCCACACCATTAATTAATTATGATTAGTTTAATTAATCTGTTAATTAAAATGTGTCACTGACCAGTGGGACCAACTGGTCAGGTTGACCAGTCAACTCTGTTGACTGCTGACGTCAGCATGACATCATGCTGATGTCATTAATTCATTTTCGAATTAATTAAATAATTAATTAAATTTTAGAAATTAATATAATCTTTAGAAAATCATATCTTTTAATCCGTAACTCGGATTAAATTATTTTCAACATGAAAGTTACTCAGAACGACGAGACGAATCCGGATACACAACCCGTTCGTCCGCCACGCACCCCTAACATATCAAACTCGCAACTTTTCCCCTTCGGCTCCTCTGCCCGAAAACGCGAAACATCGGGGATACTTTCCCGGATGTTCCCCCCCCCCTTCACCAGTATCACTTACTACCGCGTTAGATCACCCCTGGCACCGCGTATTGCCTTGTTATATTTTGTGATGCTTTGTTTGCTCCGTATTTACTATTTCTTCCCCCCTCTTCTCTCCGGTAGACTACGAGACTGACGCTGCTGCTGGTACCCTGACGGACTATGGTGTTGACGACCCCTCGTCTGAGCAACCAGGCAAGCCCCCCCTTTGATCACCAGATATCGCCTACTCTCCTCTATACTGCTTGCATTAGAGTAGTGTAGCATGTTACTGCTTTCCGTTATTCCTATCCTGGTGCATAGTCTGTCCTTGCTACTACTATTGTTACCATTACCTGCTATCCTACTGCTAAGTATAGGATGCTAGTGTTCCATCAGTGGCCCTACACTCTTGTCCGTCTGCCATGCTATACTACTGGGCCGTGATCACTTCGGGAGGTGATCACGGGCATATACTAAATACTTTACACAGTTACATTACTTATGATACTGTTCGGAGATGGGGGCTGAAGGGGCAGGTAGCTCCATCCCGGTAGAGGTGGGCCTGGGTTCCCGACGGCCCCTGACTGTTACTTTGTGGCGGAGCGAAAGGGCAGGTTGAGACCACCTAGGAGAGAGGTGGGCCTGGCCCTGGTCGGCGTTCACAGATACTTAACATGTTAAACGAGATCTTGGTATTTGATCTAAGTCTGGCTACCGGCCTATACGCACTAACCATCTACGCGGGGACAGTTATGGGCACTCGACGTCGTGGTATCAGCCGAAGCCTTCGTGACGTCAGCGACTGAGCGGCGCGCGCCGGATTGGACTGGAATGCCTACTAGGCAAGGTCTGCTTCCGGCCGCGTTCGCAACGTGCATGTGTGCAAAGGGCGATGGGCCCAGACCCCTGCGCCATTGGATTTAGATCGGCGTGCTGACCTCTCTGTTGTGCCTAGGTAGGGCTGCGACGTGTTGATCTTCCGAGGCCGGGCATGACCCAGGAAAGTGTGTCCGGCCAAATGGGATCGAGCGTGTTGGGATATGTGGTGCACCCCTGCAGGGAAGTTAATCTATTCGAATAGCCGTGATCTTCGGTAACAGGACGATTTGGAGTTGTACCTTGACCTTATGACAACTAGAACCGGATACTTAATAAAACACGCCCTTCCAAGTGCCAGATACAACCGGTGGTCGCTCTCTCACAGGGTGACGAGGGGAGGATCATCGGTTAGGGTTATGCTATGCGATGCTACTTGGAGGACTTCAGTCTACTCTCTTCTACATGCTGCAAGATGGAGGTGGCCAGAAGCGTTGTCTTCGACAGGATTAGCTATCCCCCTCTTATTCTGGCTTTCTGCAGTTCAGTCCACCGATATGGCCCTTTACACATTTACCCATGCATATGTAGTGTAGCTCCTTGCTTGCGAGTACTTTGGCTGAGTACTCACGGTTGCTTTCTCCCTCTTTTCCCCCTATCCCTTCTACCTGGTTGTCGCAACCAGATGTTGGAGCCCAGGATCCAGACGCCACCGTCGACGACGACTCCTACTACACCGGAGGTGCCTACTACTATGTGATGCCCGCTAACGACGACCAGGAGTAGTTAGGAGGATCCCATGTAGGAGGCCTGCGCCTCTTTCGATCCGTATCTCAGTTTGTGCTAGCTTTCTTAAGGCAACCTTGTTTAACTTATGTTTGTACTCAGATATTGTTGCTTCCGCTGACTCATCTATGATCGAGCTCTTGTATTCGAGCCCTCGAGGCCCCTGGCTTGTAATATGATGCTTGTATGACTTATTTTTATTTGTAGAGTTGTGTTGTGATATTTTCCCGTGGGTCCCTGATCTTGATCGTACACGTTTGCGTGTATGATTAGTGTACGGTCAAATCGGGGGCGTCATAGGGAAGGATGAAACCAGTGACTCGTTGAAGACAATGATTTGTTGGACCAGTTCCAGTTGCTGTGACAACTATACATCTGGTTAGGGAGGCTGAGATTCAACTCAGAAGACCGTGTCTTCACCTTATTACCCTTGAGCTAAGGACACCCAGTCCTCGCCCAATCACTCTAGTAAGTCTTCAAGGCAGACTTCCAAACCTTCACATACTTCATTCACCGGTGATCCACAATGACTCTTGGATGCTCAGAACGCGACGCCTAATCGGCTGGAGGATTCACAGTCCTCAAGTGTAATAAGTCTTCAGGTCACACGGACAGGAAGACTTAAGTGATGCCTAACACTCTTTGGCTCTGGGTGTTTAGGGCTTTATCCTCGCAAGGAATTCTCTCTCAAAGGCTTCGAGGTGGGTTGCTCTTAAACGAGAAAAGCCGTACACTAACTCTAAGCAGCCAACCATTTATGGTTATAGGAGGTGGGCTATTTATAGCCACTAGGCAACCCGACCTGATTTTTCCGAAATGACCCTGGGTCACTAAGGAACTGACACGTGTTCCAACGGTCAGATTTCAAGCACACATGGCAACTTTACTTGGGCTACAAGCAAAGCTGACTTATCCAACTCTGGATAAGATTTGCTCTCATAGTCTTCATTCGGAGACATAGGGTTTTGGTTAAGCATCACTTCAGTCAATCTGACTGGTTCTCTTGGACCCCACTGAACAATACGGTGGTTCCTATGACTCAACAAAGAAGAAAAAGAACAACGAAACAACTAAGTCTTCGCGCTCCATACTCTTCATGCGATGTCTTCTCTTGTCATAGTCTTCAATGTGAATGTCTTCACATACCACCTTTGACTTCAATGTCTTCATACATTTTTAGGGGTCATCTCTGGTAGGAAAACCGAATCAATGAGGGACTTCTACATGTATTATCCTGCAATTCTCACAAACGCATTAGTCCCTCAACCAGGTTTGTCGTCAATACTCTAAAACCAACTAGGGGTGGCACTAGATGCACTTACAGGTATACTTTCATTGTCAACATAACAACCAAGAGATGGCGATATCTTCCATGCTACACACATATAGGCGGTTCCCAAACAGGATGGTAAAGTTTATACCCCCCTCCACCAACAAACATCAATCCATGGCTTGCTCGAAACAACGAGTGCCTCCAACATACATCAGGTCCTAGGGGGAGTTTTGTTTGCAATTATTTTGATTTAGTTTGCATAAAGCATGGACTGGGCATCCCGGTGACCAGCCCTTTTTCTCGTGAGTGAGGAGCGGAGTCCACTCCTCTTGAGAATAACTTGTCTAACATGGAAGATACAGACAACCCTAGTTGATATATGAGCTATTCGAGCATACAAAACAAGATATTTATTTGAAGGTTTAGAGTTTGGCACATACAAATTTACTTGGAACGACAGGTAGATACCGCATATAGGAAGGTATAGTGGACTCATGTGGAATAACTTTGGGGTTTAAGGAGTTTGGATGCACAAGCAGTATTCCCACTTAGTACAGGTGAAGGCTAGCAAAAGACTAGGAAGCGACCAACTAGAGAGCGACAACAACCATGTACATGCATTAAAATTAATAAACATTGGATGCAAATATAATCCACCATGAACATAAATATCGTGAAGGCTATGTTGATTTGTTTCAACTACATGCGTGAACATGTGCCAAGTCAAGTCACTCAAATCATTCAAAGGAGGATACCACCCTATCATACCACATCATAACCATTTTAATAGCATGTTGGCACGCAAGGTAAACCATTATAACTCATAGCTAATCAAGCATGGCACAAGCAACTATGATCTCTAATTGTCATTGCAAACATGTTTATTCATAACAAGCTGAATCAAGAACGACGAACTCATCATATTTACAAAAACAAAAGAGGTCGAGTTCGTACCAGCTTTTCTCGTCTCAGTCAGTCCATCATATATCATCATAATTGCCTTTCACTTGCACGACCGAACGATGTGAATAATAATAAGAGTGCACGTGCATTGGACTAAGCTGGAATCTGCGAGCATTCAATAAACAGGAGAAGACAAGGCAATATGGGCTCTTTTGTCAGATAAACAATAATGCATATAAGAGCCATTTCAACAATTTAATCATGGTCTTCTCCTACTGACCCACAAAGAAAAGAAATAAAACTATTTACACAGGAAAGCTCCTAACAGGCAAAAGAAGAACAGGAAATATTTTTGGGTTTTCTTTTTAATTACTACTACAAGAATGGAAAGTAAATTAATTAAAAGCTACAACTAATTTTTTTGGTTTTTTCTTAAGGTTTATTAAAAACACAAGAAGAAAGCATGAAAATGAAATTAAACTAGCATGGATGATACAATGAAAAAGTATGAGCACCGACATCTGGCAATGAGTGTGCGTGAACATAAATGTAATGTCGGTGAGAAATACGTACTCCCCCAAGCTTAGGCTTTTGGCCTAAGTTGGTCTATGGACACGGCTGATCTGGCTGATATCCATAATAATAGTTGGGGTCGTACTGAGATGCAGCGGCTATCGCCTCCTGAGCTGCAGTGTGGCGACGCGCGGCCTCCGCTCTCCTCTCGTACTCATCTGCCTCCTCTCTGGTAATAGTATATCCTCCTCTTGCCTGATAATCAAAGAAAGCAGGAGCAGGGAGAGTAATATGGACAGCACGGCGTCTGTCAAAGATTGGTCGGTACTGGAGAGGTGATTCGTTCCTCTCGACAAAATGGTGGGAAACCATAGAATCAAAATCTAAATAAGCAGGAGGCAACTCCATGTCTCCTTCACGAACGTCTATCTCAAGAAATTTGGCTAAGCGGGTTGCATAAATTCCTCCAAAGAAATCTCCATTATATCTATTATGATGCAACCTACGAGCTACAATCGCTCCCATATGATAAGATTGGTCTCCTGGCACAGCACTCCTGAGAATGCTGAGGTCAGGGACACACATGTGACATGCTTCATCCTTAGCATTTATGCACCTACCTATGAAGAGAGCAAAATAATGTATAGCAGGAAAGTGAATGCTCCCTATGGTAGCTTGCGTTATATCTCTGGATTCCCCTACAGTTATACTAGCAAGAAAGTTTCTAAATTCAGATTTAGGGGATCCCTAACACTACCCCATTGTGGAAGTTTGCAAGCAAGAGTGAAATCCTCTAGGTCCATGGTATAAGATTTATCATAAAGATCAAACATGACTGAAGAGAATTACGTGAAGATGAATACTCAAACCTCCTCACAAAAGATCTTGTGAGCTCATGATACTGGGGGCATTTGTCTGCCTCAAAGTCCTCAAGATCGGCATTACGCAAATATGCGTTAAATTCTTCTTTAATTCCCGCTTGATCCATAAAATTTTCAGAAGGCCACTCACAAGGACGCACTAGAGCGTCTCTTGGTGGCTCTTCGTCAGCATCACGCATTGCAAGCATGGGTCCTTGATTCTTTGAAGAACCACCTTGGAACATTTTCCTAAGAATATTTCTGCCTCTGAAAAATTCTGAAAAAAAATTAGTAACTTGAAAATAAAAGCAAACCAAACTCAATAATATTGCGAGCAACTACTCCTACAAGTGCCTAGGGCCTATATCATGCATCAAAACTTCTTTTGACCATATAAATTTAACATGCAAGCTCAAGAATAGGGTCACCTAAGCAACAAAAAATTGCAATGAATAAAGCACTAGAACAAAAACTAATTGGACCAATGGAGGAGTCACATACCAAGGAACAATCTCCCCAAGCAGTTTTGTGAGAGGTGCTTTGAGCAAGGAGATCGAAAATGGCAGCAAAACGAGCTTGGACTCGGGTTTGAGTTGGTTTTTCGTGTTTGGGGAAGGAAGATGAAGTTGGTGGCTAGAAGAATAAGTGGAGGAGGGCCACCGTGTGCCCATGAGGCAGGGGGCGCGCCCTCCACCCTCGTGGCAAAGTGGTTGCCCCCCTGGTGTGTTCTTTGTTCCATAAATCCTCAAATATTCTATAAAAATCATATTTAATTATCATGGCTGTAACATCCCAAATTTTCAATTTGGAATGTTATACATTAGATCATCATGCATATCCTATTTTTCTTGCATTTTGGTCGATCCTAGAAATTTCACGCAACTCAAGGACCTTCGGAGAGAGTTGGAGATTTCGTTATTTTCTTACTTGGGAGTTTTCTCGAATTGGAAAAGAGGATCATTTGATTTATTTATTTCATCTTCAATTATTTTTCCGACGTCAAAAAAATATAAGATAGGGAATAATATGACTTTCCCAAAATATAGGAAAAATGAAGATTTAATAAATAGATCACATTTCGTTTTCCGGTGGTTGTTTGTTTTTCTTTGGATAGGGAAAAATGCGCATTTTCGAAAATTGCATTTTAGGTCCGGAGAAAAGTTCATTTTGTTCGTCTCATTTTTAGGAGTCGGGGAAAATTTACTTTAGAATTTTTGGAGTTCGTTTAGTTTTATTTTTCTTTGTTTTTCTGCGCGCAAAATCAGTAAAAAAAAGGAGCCAGGCCAGCCGGGCCAAGGCCCAAGCCAGCCGGCCGGCCACCCCAGCCTCCCAGCCGCACGCGTGCGCCAGGAACCAGCCAGACCGCCGCCTCGCCTTGCTCTAGCCGAATCCTTTTAGGATTCTAGGGTAGCCCCCTCCCCGTTCCTTTGTTTCGTTTTCCTTTTTCCTCTCTTTTTCTTGTCCCCTACCCCAAGTAATCTCTCCCCTCTCCTATATAAATACCCCAACACCCCCCCCCCTCTAAACCCATCAAATCAAACCCCAAGCCCTCCACCGCACCCCACCCCGCGCTCTACACCGCCGCCGCGCCCCCCCACACCCGCGCCGCCGCACCTTGCCCACGCCGCCGTCGCTTCTATAGCGCCTCCGCCGCCGCCCTAGCACGCCGCCGTCGCCACCGTTCGCCCCGCCTCGCCGGAGGTAGCCCCGCGCCTCTCTTTTTCTTCCCCGCGGTTCGGTTCTTTTAAAGAAACCATTCCGGTTTTCTTTTCCGGTTTTTCTCTCTGATTCTTTGTTTCGGTTTCTTTTCCGAAACCCTAGATCGGATTTCCGTTTTCTTTTTCGGTTTTTTTTCCGAAAACCCTAGATCGGTTTTCGTTCTTCTTTCGGACCGTTCGTCTCAACGAACGTGATCACCGGTTATTCCCGGTTAATGACGCCATTTCGTTTAACCGTTCTTCTTTTTCTTCTCGTCGGATTTATTCCGCGATCGCGATCTCAGATCCGATCATCGTTCTAGTTTATCTTCTCGCTCGTTTATCGGAATCAGGTGATTCAAGCGCCTGGAGTTTCGTTTCGAAACCGCCGTTCCGTCTAATCAACTTAAACAAGTTTTTGCTACTGTAAAATTTTGACCTAGTTCAACTTGCTAGAACCGAGTTGTTCTTCCACCGTTTGTTTTCGGTTTCTTTGTTCGGTTCCTTCTTTCTTTGCAACTGGAGTTCTTAAATTGAACTTTCTGGTTCATTCACTCGTTCGAGTTTTACTTGTGCATTAGATGAGTACTTATTGTGTGGTTACTATTGCTTGCTTACGATAGATTGACCGGAGTGTGACGAGTAGATCTATCACGAGTTTTGAGTGCGAATCATCTTCATCAACATTGCAGGCAAGTTCACACTTTGATCATACCTTTTCTACAACCCAGTTTTATTGCATTAGATCAATCCTCACACATTGCATGATTAGGATCTAATTAAACTGTGGGATGGGAAGTAGATGAGGTAGTACCTATTACCTGTATTATTATGAAACCTTTGGGAGTTACTTCTACGTTTGCTTATTATGCCATGCTATGCTAGTAGACGTGGATTGGGTGAGTGATATCCATGACAGATGTGAGTTGATAATTTTAATGGTTTATTTAAGGTGGCAACATAAACACACATCTGGGTGGATTGAGGCACCTGATGTCTATCAGGACTTGCCTGTTTTTTTTGGACCGCCACCTAGGCTCAAAGGGATCATAAGATAATTCATGCTAGAAACTTCCGTGTGCAGCCACATGCTACTATGGGCTCTGGCATAGTTGACTAAGTTGTGCGAACTCTTACGGGGTGGACTAGCAGATGTAGGGGTTGTAGGTGGTACGGTCTACCCCACATGTAAGGTGCTAGCGCTTCTGAAAGACTATGTCTCGGTCATCCGTTTCTCAAACACCATGTAGTGCGAGAAAACAAACGGAGGCGATCGAGTCATGTGGGGAAAAGTGCGCAAACCTCTGCAGAGTGTACAAACTAATCATGATTAGCCGTGTCCCCGGTTATGGACAACTTGAGTATCTAGTACTTGAATATCATGTGAATCTCATCACGTTACTTCTAATTAATGTTGTTTGGTTTTAATTATTTTTAATTTGGATTGAGAATGCTGTCAACCATTCTCAATGTTTAACAACCACCATGATAGTTAAATAAACTTATTCCTTTGCAGTAGGGAAAAATTGGCTTTACGCAAAAACCTTATAACCATAGAGCTTTCCACCAGCCAAATATGCATATAGTGGTAGCCATTGTTCATCATTTTCTCTATGGTGTGAATTTGCCAGTACATTCAATGTACTGACCCGTTTCGGGCTGCAACGTCTTATGTTGCAGGTTTCTTACGACGAGTAAGTGATACGTTAGGGTTACGATTTCTACACTCAACTTTGCCGTTGGTGTTGATGGGAATCCACAACCTTGTTGCTTCCGCTATTTGGATTGAGGTAATAGTATTTACGTTACTTTATACATGTGATTTACCTCTGTTATAAATCCTTCGAGTACTGTGTGTGTCAGCATACCGATCCAGGGATGACACGTAAGCACAGAGACTTGACCCATTCGGGTCGGGTCGCTATAATGGCATTTGGAGAACTTTTATTTTCGAGGTATTTTTATATTGCATGGATAATCAGATAACAGACAGAAAATTATTTATTTTGTTTTATTTCAACTAAATAACATAAAGTATAGAAAGGGTACAGAGGGTTGTGCTTCTAGTTTCATCCATCTCATGCTCGACAAAAGGAATCCACTAACAAGGTTGATCAAGTCTTGTTAACAAACCCATTCCGATTAACATGAAACCGGAGAAATTTCGAATAACACTAGGTTACCTCAACAGGGATATGCACATCCCCAATAATAAGTATATCATATTTCTTCTTGACAATAGGGAGAGGAAATTCAAAACCTCCAAATATAATCGATGGAATTTTTCCGATAGAATTGATACTATGAACTTGAGGTTATTTCCTCGGAAAGTGTACTGTATGCTCATTACCATTAACATGAAAAGTGACATTGCCTTTGTTGCAATCAATAACAGCCCCTACAGTATTAAGAAAAGGTCTTCCAAGAACAATAGACATACTATCGTCCTCGGGAATATCAAGAATAACAAAGTCTGTTAAAATAGTAACATTTGCAACCACAGCAGGCACATCCTCACAAATACCGACAGGTATAGCAGTTGATTTATCAGCCATTTGCAAAGATATTTCAGTAGGTGTCAACTTATTCAAATCAAGTCTACGATATAAAGAGAGAGGCATAACACTAACACCGGCTCCAAGATCACATAAAGCAGATTTAACATAGTTTCTTTTAATGGAGCATGGTATAGTAGGTACTCGTGGATCTCCAAGTTTCTTTGGTATTCCACCCTTAAAAGTATAATTAGCAAGCATGGTGGAAATTTCAGCTTTCGGTATCTTTCTTTTATTTGTAATAATATCTTTCATGTACTTAGCATAAGGATTTGTTCTGAGTATATATGTTAATCGCATACGCAAAAATATAGGTCTAATCATTTCAGCAAAGCGCTCAAAATCCTCATCATCCTTTTTCTTGGATGGTTTGGGAGGAAAAGGCATGGGTTTCTGAACCCAAGGTTCTCTTTCTTTACCATGTTTCCTAGCAACAAAGTCTTTCTTATCATAACATTGATTCTTTGATTGCGGGTTATCAAGATCAACAGCAGGTTCAATTTCTACATCATTATCATTACTAGGTTGAGGATTAATATGAACATCATCATTAACATTTTCATTAGGTTCATGTTCATTACCAGATTGTGTTTCAGCATCAGACATAGAGATATTATTTGTATTATCAGGTGATTCAGCAATAGGTTCACTAGAAGTTTGCATAGTTCTATCATTTTTATTTTTCTTCTTTTTAGAAGAACTAGGTGCATCAATTTTATTTCTTTGAGAATCTTGCTCAATTCTCTAACAGCTAATCATTCTACCAGTTCTAGTAGCCACTTTAACAACATAATCATTTTTCTTACTATTCATCTCATTGAGCAATTCTTTTTGAGCTTTAAGTACTTGTTCTACTTGAGTGGTAACCATAGAAGCATGTTTGCTAACAAGTTTAAGTTCACCTCTAATATTAGCCATATAATCACCCATGTATTTAATCATATCAACATCTTGTTTTAATTGTCTACCAAAATAAGCATTGAAGTCTTCTTGCTTAAACATAAAATTATCAAACTCATCCAAGCATTGACTAGCAATTTTAGTAGGAGGGATTTCAGCTTTATCATATTTATAGAGAGAATTTACCTTTACTACCTGTGTTGGGTTATCGAGGTCTGGAGGTTCTTCAATAAATAAAGGATTAAGATCATATATTTCTTCATCAGGCGGTAAATTAAGACCATGTATTTCTTCAATAGGAGGTAAATTCTTAACATCTTCAGCTTTAATACCTTTTTCTTTCATAGATTTGTTTGCCTCTTGCATATCTTTAGGACTGAGAAATAGAACACCTCTCTTCTTCGGAGTTGGTTTAGGAATAGGATCATTAACTGGAGCACGAGCTGCCTCATGAGCTGGATCATGAGGTGCCCAATTATTTTCATTTGTCAACATATTATTCAATAAGATTTCAGCTTCATCCGGTGTTCTTTCCCTAAAAAGAGAACCATCACAACTATCTAGGTAATCTCTGGAAGCATCGGTTAGTCAATTATAAAAGATATCAAGTATTTCATTTTTCTTAAGAGGATGATTAGGCAAAGCATTAAGTAACTTGAGAAGCCTCCCCCAAGCTTGTGGGAGACTCTCTTCTTAAATTTGCACAAAGTCATATATTTCCTTTAAAGCAGCTTGTTTCTTATGAGCAGGGAAATATTTAGCAGAGAAGTAATAAATCATATCCTGGGGACTACGCACACAACCAGGATCAAGAGAATTAAACCATATCTTAGCATCACCCTTTAATGAGAACGTAAATATTTTAAGGATATAAAAGTAGCGAGATCTCTCATCATTAGTGAACAGGGTGGCTATATCATTTAATTTAGTAAGATGTGCTACAACAGTTTCAGATTCATAACCATGAAAAGGATCAGATTCAACCAAAGTAATTATATCAGGATCAACAGAGAATTCATAATCCTTATCAGCAACACATATAGGTGAAGTAGCAAAAGCAGAGTCAGGTCTCATCCTAGCATTTGGAGATCGCTTATTCCATTTAGCTAATAACCTTTTGAGTTCATATCTATCTTTGCAGGCTAAAATAGCTAAAGAAGCATCTTGATCAAATAAATAACCCTCAGGAATAACAAGTGATTCTTCATCATCACTTTCATCTTCATAATCAGATTCAATATTTTCAATCTCTCTAGCCCTAGCAAGTCGTTCCTTGAGAAAATCACTAAGTGGCATAGTAGTATCAGGCATAGAGGTAGTTTCATCATAAGTATCATGCATAGCAGAAGTAGCATCATCAATAATATGCGACATATCAGAACGAATAGCAGAAGCGGGTGTAGGTGTCGCAAGCTTACTCATAACAGAAGAGCTAGATGGCAGTTCCTTACCTCCCCTCATAGTTGAGGGATAGATCTTAGTTTTTGGATCTCTCAAGTTCTTCATAGTGTCCAGCAGATATAAATCCCAAGTGACTCAAAGAATAGAGCTATGCTCCCTAGCAACGGCGCCAGAAATTAGTCTTGATAACCTACAAGTACAGGGGATCGCAACAGCTTTCGAGGGTAGAGTATTCAACCCAAATTTATTGATTCGACACAAGGGGAGCCAAAGAATATTCTCAAGTATTAGCATCTGAGTTGTCAATTCAACCACAACTGGAAAATTAGTATCTGCAACAAAGTGTTTAGTAGCAAAGTAATATGATAGTGATGGTAACGGTAACAAAAGAGTGATGAAAGCAAAGTAACGTTTTTGGTATTTTGTAGTGATTGTAACAATAGCAATGGGAAAGTAAATAAGCATAAACCAGTATATGGGAATCTCGTAGGCATCGGATCAATGATGGATAATTATGCCGGATGCGGTTCATCATGTAACAGTCATAACATAGGGTGACACAGAACTAGCTCCAATTCGTCAATGTAATGTAGGCATGTATTCCGAATATAGTCATACGTGCTTATGGAAAAGAACTTGCATGACATCTTTTGTCCTACCCTCCCGTGGCAGCGGGGTCCTAATGAAAACTAAGGGATATTAAGGCCTCCTTTTAATAGAGAACCGGAACAAAGCATTAGCACATAGTGAACACACGAACTCCTCAAACTACGGTCATCACCGGTAAGTATCCTGATTATTGTCACTTCGGGGTTAACGGATCATAACACATAATAGGTGACTATATACTTGCAAGATAGGATCTAGAACTCTCATATATTGATGAAATCATAATAGGTTCATATCTGAAATCATGGCACTTGGGCCCTAGTGACAAGCATTAAGCATAGCAAAGTCATAGCAACATCAATCTCGGAACATAGTGGATACTAGGGATCAAACCCTAACAAAACTAACTCGATTACATGGTGAATCTCATCCAACCCATCATCGTCCAGCAAGCCTACGATGGAATTACTCATGCACGGCGGTGAGCATCATGAAATTGGTGATGGAGGATGGTTGATGATGATGACGGCGACGAATCCCCCTCTCCGGAGCCCCGAAGGGACTCCAGATCAGCCCTCCCGAGAAGTTTTAGGGTTTGGCGGCGGCTTCGTATCATAAAACGCGATGATTTCTTCTCCTCTATTTTTTTCTCCCTGAAAGCAGTTATATAGAGTTGGAGTTGGAGTCGGGGAGCTTCCAGGGGGCCCACTAGGTAGGGGGGCGCGCCCTAGGGGGGGCCCCACCCTCGTGAGAAGGGTGTGGGCCCCCTGGTTTTCATCTTTGGCGAGGATTTTTTATTATTTATTGTAAGATATCCCGTGGAGTTTCAGGTCATTCCGAGAACTTTTGTTTTCTGCACATAAAACAACATCATGGCAATTCTGTTGAAAACAGCGTCAGTCCGGGTTAGTTCCATTCAAATCATACAAGTTAGAGTCCAAAACAAGGGCAAAAGTGTTTGGACAAGTAGATACGTTGGAGACGTATCAGCGGGTTGCCCCACTCCAGGCACGCGCACGCCCCCTCTGGGAGCTCGAAGAAGAGGGAAACAAGACCCGCTTGAGGCCAGGGGACCTACCTGGCAATGAATTGCACGACGTCCCACGCCTCATAGTCGGGGACAACCAGGAGTACCCGCCTAGCGCCTTCGTTCCCCTGTTCCGACGCATGGACTCAGAGGAATTGTCGCCTCCAGGCCGACTTTTGATGCGCACGGGCTGGTGCCGCCGGCGCTTCCGGAAGCTCCTATGGCGCAGAAACCGATGGAGGTGTCTTCGGGCAAGTCCCTCAGAGAGGGGGAAGAGGAGGTGGACTCTAAGAAGACCCTGGAAGAGGTGGGGCAGACTTCCCCTCTGAGCAAGGCCGAGATTCTCCGCGCCCTTCCTGATGATGCCGAAGTCGATGCCGACCAAGGAGGGAGAGAGCAACCCCTCATCCCGACGAAGGGTAGGTCGTCGCTGGTGGTCCGTGGTGCCGCCTCCACCCCAACACCTCCTGGGGCTGGATCCGGTTCTACCTCCGCACCGCCTGGCGCCGCCGGAGCCTGAACGCCTACCCTTCAGGTCCCGATGCTGTCAGGCCTCAAGCTTCACAAGCGAAATGTGGAGTACTTCGCAGTGGACCGGTAGGTGTCTCGAGCTTCGCTCTATCCCTGCCGGTGCTTGTTATTTCCTGACGCTCGCCCTTAGTTGATCAGGACGACATCTTCGACGAAGAAGAGGAAGGAGGATACGGTGGCCGTGCCTTCCTTCGCAGAGAAAGGAGGCAACAGCGTCCGCGTCTCCCCAGCCCGGTCGTCCTCATGGGGCCAAGAGGAACATCGCCGCGTGGAATCAGCCCCCATGGCCCCGCTGGCTCGGGGGGTGCCGGCGCTTGGCGCAGCTGACAAGGTCCCAGCTGCTCTGGAACCCGCGGTCTCCCAATCCCTGGTGACGGTGTCACTCCCTCCCGCCGTAGCACCTCCACTCCCTGGTTCTTCTGGTCCTGCTGCTGTCTTGGAACGTGCCCTTTCGAAGATGACCCTACTACAAGCGGATCTCCTGAGCGCTGACCCGCGCCTGGTGGCCGGGCATCTGGAGTTGGCCTCTGGCTGGCTTAACTCCGACCTGGCGGTTCGCGTGGCGCTGGGCCAAGCTGCTACGACTTTTGAGGAGGAGAAGCAAGGAGCCGCCAGCGCTGCAGCCGATCATGAGGCGGCGCTGAAAGACACCAAGGCCGCCCGTGACCACTGCCAAGTGCTGGAGGGTGAGTTGCAGAGCCTGCACGACAAGCACGCCGAAGAGGTACGCTGCCGCCAAGCGAAGGAGGAGAAGATGAAGGCCCGGGAGGAAGCCGTCAAGAACCGTGATGCTGAGCTGGCAGAGCTGGGGAAGAAGCATGCCCCCGAGCGCAACTGGTTGGAAGAGTTGGAGCGGAAGATGGGGACGAGGGAGGCCGATCTTGATGCCAAGGCACGAGTCCTGGCTGAAGACCGCGTGGCCTTCGCCGATCTCGAGAAGAGGTTTCGCAAGGCATTGAAGACACTCTACAAGCACGGCCTGGAGAAGCCGCTGGACACCGATGAGGATGGTCCCGCCCAGCTGCTTCCTCTCATGGTGAAGGCGCTTGAGGAGGTCATTGATGGCCTCAGTCCCATGGTGGAGGCAGAAGCTCGCGTCCTGTCTTCACCCGCACTGACTCGCGTCTTCAGCCATCTGCACCTCCGCGACCCCAGCGCTCTCCTTGACGAGCTGCTGGAGCCTGTGAGTGAAGATCACTGAGAAGCCGTCGCCGCGGTTGTACAAGGTCAAGTGGAGGCCTTGCTGGGGAGGTTCCGCAGCTTTGTCTCCAATCCTCTGTCTGGCGACGCCGCGGACCCAACGGCTGGTGGTGAAGGTGAGAACATCGTTGCCCACGAAGGAGCACCTTCCGCAGGCGATGGCGATACCCAGGGGTGACCTACGACTATTCTTCCTGTTTCGTTCCTGCGACATGTATCAGGCCTCATGGATGCGTTTAGACTTTTCATTTGGTATTGTGGGAACAATGTGCTTGTAATATTTGCTTCGAGATTTTGTGATTTCCTTCCTATTTGCTTTGCGTTCTGCGTCGGCAGAGCCCGACCCCGCGCATACCTCAACCACCGTTGGGCCGACCGAAGACCAGGACGAACCAAGGAGTGAGGGGCTACGTGACCAGTTAGGCTCCTGAGTCGCGATGCTCAAGAGTCCCCCTTAAAGCGGAAACATCATATAGGGAGAGTTCATGAGGTTAGATCAATGTTCTACATCGGCAGAGCCCGGCCACGCGCATACCTCAACCGCCATTGGGCCGACCGGAGACCAGGACGGACCAAGGAGTGAGGGGCTACGTGACCAGTTAGGCTCCTGAGTCGCGTTGCTCAGGAGTCCCCCTTGACGTGCAAACAATTTCAATACCTGCCCTCGCCGAGGCCTCAGGAGGGGCACGCGACGCCCATGTCCGGGGGACCTGGTTGGGTGGCGTGCGCTTGGGCATAATCCGAGCGCAGCCCCCGTGCCCAGCCCCCTCGTGCGGTTCTCCCGAGGGAAGGCGTTGTGGTGAGGCTGGGCGCTGAGCTCTGGGCTCCCTGAGGTTGGTACGACTGTGGGGTCGCCCTCAGTTGTTTATCACCAGCGCGGAGCATAGTGCTTCCGCTTGTGCACGGGCATAGCCGCTCCTCGGCAGTGTCGACAGCCAGCGCGGAGCATGGTGCTTCCACTTGGGCGTCGGATGGGGGGCCCCTCAGGGAGGAGCCCCTGGGGCGTGTACAGCCCCACCCTGACACATGGCTTGCATGGTAGGGCTGCAAGGTGTATCTGGGCACTCGTGAGCCAGCGCGGGACTCACGAGGCCCTACCTCAAGGCGGGTTGCGCCTGGTCTTGAGTCTTGGTGATTGTATGTCCCTGCAAGGCAGTTAGATGCAAGCACTCTACGTCCTCAGGTCCTGACCCTCGAGCAAGCTCAGCAGCCGCTGGTATGCCAGGTCATGATGTCGTGGTCAAGGCGAGGGGTGAGGGCTGGAGAGCTAGTAAGAGCTCCTGAGTCGCGATGCTTAGGAGCCCCCCTTTTAATGTGCAAGCGAATTGCATAGGATGAACAGACCCGTGGTGGGCAGCAATCGAGCAGGTGACGGTAGTTGGCAGGTTAAGCATAGAGGGCAAATTAGCATGGATAAATGCAGGAAGATACATGCCACCGGGTCCGGCCCGAGCGGCTTGGGGATGGTGCAGCTCGAGGGGCGCCCCCAACAAGGTAAGCTAAAGACATAAGCAAAAGGGATACATGCCGTAGGGACGGACCCACGCGGCCTGGGAATAATGCAGCCCGAGGGGCGCTCCCAGCTAAACGAGCTTGGAAGATGTCACCTGGTTTTGTAGACGAAGTAGAGTTGGTGCAGCTGAAGGCGTGCGTTGAAGAAATGACTCCTCATGAGCCGCCAGAACCCTGAGCCTCGGGAGGCTCTGGGGATCGGGAGGTTCCCTGAAGACCGTCTCCATCTCCTCCAGAATGGCGTGGTACCTGGCTTCCTGAGCCGCCAGGACACGTCACATGTTGCACTGATAGGCCGATGCCACGCTCGGCAAGCCAATAGGCATACGAACGTAGCTGTGCGGCGGGCCCTCGCAGCGGCCCACACGCGAAGGCCAGAAACGCTCCTGAGATGCGGCTCTGTTGAGCCCTGGGACGTCGATGCAGACACGCAGCCCAGCATCCTCGCCAGGATGCGGAGCTGCGCCTTGTGGGTGGTTGTTGCCACGCATGGCTCTTGCTTCTTGCAGTTCCTGGGTGGTCTTGGTGATGAACTCCTGAGTGCTGGGCACTCCTTTCCCTGTTCTCTCCTGAGGGTCACGTGTTGCAAAGCACGCCCCCAGGTGGTGCCCAAGTGCCTCCCTCGTGAGGTTGGCAAGGTCTAGGGCCCTCCAGAAGAGAGCCCCCGAGCCCTGCTTGAGGAGGGCGCCGGGCGCGCCTTCCTATGCAATGGAGGGAGGCGCCCTTGGAGTGGGCTCTGGTCCAGACGAGGCTCCTGCCACGACGCCATCCTCCTGATGTCCTACACGGCGCGGCTCCTTCCTGGGGATGGCCTCCAAAGGGCCTTCATTTCTGCTATCGGGGGGGTCGATTACTGCGGCTTGAAAGGCGCGCTCGAGGGAGCACACCACATCCCTCTCTTCAAACGGGACCATGATGATTCCTTCGCTTCCTGGCATCTTGAGAACATTGTAGCCGTGATGAGTGACTGCCATGAACTTGGCCAGGGCCGGATACCCGAGGATGGAATTGTACGGCAGGCGGATGTGCGTGACGTCAAAGTCGATGAGCTCGGTGCGGTAATTCTTGCGCTCTCCGAAGGTGACAGGTAGGAGCTGTTCATAAGGCACTTGGAGGTTGGTGGAGCCGTCGGTCACTCTTGCGAAAGGCTTGGTGGGCTGGAGCTGTTCATAAGGCACTTGGAGGTTGTCGAACGTGTCGACGGACAGGACGTTGAGCCCTGCGCCGCTGTCGATGAGGGTATTGGTGACCTGCACATTGCCGTTGACTGGGGAACACAGCATAGGGAGGGCGCCAGCGGTGGCTGCGCACTTGAGCTGATCCGCCGAGTTGAAAGTGATGTCGCATTGGGACCACCTGAGCGCGCGTGTGGCTTCGACTTTGGGGAGTGCCACGTTCACCTCGCGAGTGTACTGTTTGAAGGTGCGCTGAGAGGCTGGGGCCCGGGTGCCGCCCAAGATGCAGGCGATCGCACGCGGCTCCTGGAATCCCCAGCCCCCTTGTCCTGGTGGTGGTCATCGTTCCTTCTTGGTGGCGGCAGCGGGGGAAGACCGGCGTTGCCCTGGGGGCGATCTTCACGCGACGGGTCCCTCCAGGCACCCTCGCGAGATTGGTCTTGCCAGCGGTCCTCACGAGGCTGGTCGCGCCACTCCTGGCGTGGGCCACGGTCGTCCCAGCGTCCGCCTCCACGTCCTCCTCCACAGCCGTAGCCCCGGTCGTTGCGCTCGGGGCATCGACCGTAGCGTCCTTCGCGTATGGCTCTGAGCTCTTGATAGTCGCTGGTGTTGTGGGTGTTTAGGATGTGGAAGGCGCAGAACAGTCGGCCGTTCTTGGATGACTCGGGCGGATCTCTGCCCCGCTTGATGTCGGGCTCCGCTGCGAGCATAGCTGCTTCCTTGAGCTTCACGTCCTTGGCCTTGGCCTTCTTCTCCTCCGCGCCCACGGCTGGCGGCTCAAGGAGAGAGAGGCGCCCCTCTTCAGCTCTTGCGCACTTGGTCGCCAGGTCGAACAGCTCCTGAGATGTGTAGAGCTCGTTGTGGATGGCGAGCTCTTCCTTCATCTTGACATCACGGACACCGTCGGAAAACGCGGAGATGATGGCCTTGTCCGTGACCTTGGGGATCTTGAGGCGGGTGTTGTTGAAGCGCTGGATGTACTTCTGGAGGGTCTCTCCTGGCTGCTGCCTGATGCGGCATAGATCACCCGCGGCCGGTGGGCGGTCGCGAGTGCCTTGGAAGTTGGTGATGAAGCGGTCGCGCATCTCGTCCCAGGAGGAGATCTAGCCGTGCTGCAGGTTCAGGAGCCAGGAGCGAGCTCCATCCTTGAGAGCCATGGGAAACCAGTTCGCCATGACCTTTTCGTCGCCGTTGGCTGCTTCGATGCTCAGCTCATAGAGTTGTAGGAACTCCGCGGGGTCGGTGGTACCGTCGTAGCGAGGAGGCAGGTCCGGTTTGAACTTGCCCGGCCAGGCGACACTACGCAGTTCGGTGGTGAAGGTGCGACAGCCAGCTGTGGTTTCCGAGGCCCGCTTCGAAGGTGGAGTTTGGTATTGACGAGGTCCGTGCTGCACCGCTGCGGGTGGTGCGCGGTCTTCACGAGGTGGCGCAGGGAGCACAGGTGCAGCTTCTCGCGGTCGTGGAATTTCTTGGCAGCTTCTCCCTTCGCGCCGGGCGCGGCAGATCATGCCGCGGAGCCGCGCGCCTTGGTGCCAAGGCGCCGTCTTGGGGCTGAGGTGGTGGAGGCACGCCACGAGCCCTATCGCCCGTGGCTGGTTGAGGGGGAGGCAGAGAATGGGACGGCGTCGGAGAGCCCCTTGCGGCGCGAACGAGCTCGACGACGCGGTCGAGCCACTCCTCGTAGAGGTCGTCGACAGGGCGGTAGCACAAGAGCTCGTTCGCTGCGAGGAGCGTAGCCCGTTCCTCCATGGGTATGTGGTGCGCGTGAGACGAAGAACTGGCATGGGTCAGCGATGGAGTGGCGGTGCGGCTGTCCTGCCGCACCGAAGGGTGCAGCGAGGACACTTGCTGCTCGTTCCCTGTCGGGCCGGTGGCAGCGTTGATGGCGGGAGATGGAGAACAACGATGTGGCCCGCCGACGGGACCCGTCTGAGCGACACGGGCGGTGAGGGCAGCCCGACGCTCACCTCGAGCATGGCGAGCATCCACCATGGAGACGACGGAGCGACGGAACGACGATCTGATGACAAGGAATCTACGGCGCACCCCTACCTGGCGCGCCAAATGTCGGATGTGGGGTTCCGGCAAACCCTTAAGGTTCGAACACTGGGGTGCGCGCGAAGTCTTTCCTTCCTACCGATCTACGCCCTAGCTCGCTAAGATCTCGTGGACGAACTCGACGAACTCATAACATAGAAAGACACGAGGTTTATACTGGTTCGGGCCACCGTTGTGGTGTAATACCCTACTTGTAACACCCCGGATGTAACCTACCTTATTTGTATTCCAACTCTTGCCGTTTCCAGCAAGTTATGATATTTCCTCATTGTCGGTTTTTTTCCTTCGTGTCATTTTGTCTTTGTCATGCATCTCATATCATGTTATCATGTGCATCGCTTTTGCATACATGTTCGTCTCATGCATCCGAGCATTTTCCTTGTTGTCCCTTTTGCATTCGGGCGCTTCTATGTCCTCCGGTGTCCCTTTCTACCTCTTTTCGTGTGTGGGTGTTAAACGTTTTCGGATTGGACCGAGACTTGTCATGCAGCCTTGGTTTACTACTGGTAGACCGCCTGTCAAGTTTCGTACCATTTGAACTTTGTTTGATACTCCAACGGTTAACCGAGGGACCAAAAAGCCTCGTGTGTGTTGCAGCCCAACACCCCTTCCAAAGTGGCCCAAAACCCAGCAAAACCTCCTCCATCACCTAGGTCGTTTGATCACGATCGTGTGGCCGCAAACCGCACCTCATTTGGAGCTTCCTAGCTCCTCCTACCTCTATAAATAGCCCCTCCTCCGAAATCCCGGATCTCCTACCACCCTAACCCTAGTCCATCTAACCCCGCCGCCGCCGGACATGTCCAGCACCGGCCGGACACTGCGCACCGCCGCCCCGGGCCTATAGACGCATGACACGCGTCCCTGGCCGGCCTCCTCCGCCACGGCCCAGGGCGGCCCCTCTCCAACCCAAGATCGGGCCTCGCCTTCTCTTACCCAGCGCAGCCCGCGCCCTTGAGCACCGAGCCGCCCGCCGCCCTCCCTCGCACTTTCGCCGGCCGCCCGCCTCCCCAACACCGGCGACCGCCCCCGCAGTCTCCGGCTCGCCGCGCACCGCCCCGCGGGCGTCTTCCCCGACGCCGATGACTCCGGCCGCGCCGCCACCTGGCCTCCCCGCCTCTTCCTCGTCTCCGGTCGGCGACCCTACTCCAGTGAACAGTAACTCAGGCACCGACGAACCTCGTAATCCGCACCAGATCTGGATCTGAGACGTTTGGGTTGACTTTTTCGTCCCTAACCCAAATTATTTTGCATACTTTGACATGCCATAACTCTGCGTCCGTGGCTCCGATTTGTGCGTGTAGCATATCAAAATGTTCGTCTCGACGAGTACATCATTTCATCTCAATGCATCATTTTCATTTGAGCTCATCTTGATGCCCGAAATGCTGTTGGAAGAGGGCTATGTGATGTTAGTTTCAGGTTATTATCAGCAAATGCACTTGTCATTTTTGCCATGATTAATGTGTGCATGCTATGATCCTGAGCTCTACATGTGTTTTGAAGTATTCCATGCCATCTTTATAGGTGTGTATGCCATGTATTTTTGTGATACTTGTGGTGACTAGCACAAGCATGCAAAGTAGCTTACTTAATGTTGCTGATTTCAGGGACTTTGAAATATTCTAAGTCTGTCCTGCTGTATTTTTATGCCATATGTTCATGTTGATTCCTAGTGATCCGTGCCTCTTTTGAGCATGATCAGTAAGGATGTTTTGTAGATATTTTGATGCTCTATCCATCCATGTCTTTGTTTGCATTTATGGAGTACCCTAGCTTGAGTCAATCGAGCTCTACTTTTGCTATAAAATGTTCCTGGCAGATTGTTAACTTATTTAGCAATTTTGCCGAGCTTGTTGTTATTGATACATGCATGCTATGTTGTTGAGCTTGCCATGTTTAGCTTCTATGCCATGTCTACTTGCTGGGTGTATGCTTAATTTGTCATGCAATGCCTTGTGGTGAGTGCATCGAGCTCGTAAACATGCCTACTTGATATCTGTTTTGCCATGTTCCAGTTTTTCACTATGTCTGAATCTGTTAACGATAATTGCTATGTTCACATGGTTGTAATTGTATTTTCTGATCCCTTTTGGCTTATGGTCAGTAAGGGACTTTTTTTTATGCTTTGAGTAGCTTCATGCCATGCCTTGCTTTGCCATGATATCTTCTTGTAGCATGTAGTTTGCATGCTCTAAAGATTGCTTCCTGATGTTAAATTCCTCACTTGCTGTTAATTTCACTAAGTCTGAAACCTGTAATCTTTTGCTCTTTTGCCATGCTTGTTTGAACCTGCTATTGAGTGAATTAGCCGTAGCTCAGTGTTCATCTTTTGTCAAGCATCTTGAGTGGATCCCTGCCATGTATTTTGTTGCTATGTTAGTGTGCTGTAGCATGTTGTTCTTTATGCATTTAGATGGTCTCATGCTGTTAATCGCAGACCAGTGCCATATTTGTTTTGCTTGTCATTTCCAACCGTACATCCGATTCCGGTGATCTTTATATCTATTTCGACCGAAATCAACTCACCTTTCCAGTGGCACTCTTGGTTCTCCAACTTGAGGCCAGGTTCAATCATTCATTTCCAAATCATGCATATGCATCGCATATCGCATCCCGCATATCATACCATGTTTGCATCATGTTGTTTGTGCATTGTACGTGGTTGACTGTGTTCCTTTGCTTGTTGTTCTTGCTTGGGTAGAGCCGGAGACGAGTATGTCAACGAGGACCCCGTTGAGTACGCTTACGAGGATCAAGTCAACTCAGAGAACTTTGCAGGCAAGATGACCATACCCTCGAAATCACTTCTATCTTTGCTTGCTAGATGCTCGCTCTTTTGCTATGCATATGCTACGATACCTACCACTTGCTTATCATGCCTCCCATTTTTCCATGTCAAACCTCTAACCCACCTTGTCCTACCAAACCGTTGTTTGGCTATGTTACCGCTTTGCTCAGCCCTTCTTATAGCGTTGCTAGTTGCAGGTGAAGATTGGAGTTTGTTCCTTGTTGGAACTTATTTATTGTTGGGATATCATTATTATGCCTTGTCTATTATTAATGCACCTAATATACTTGGTAAAGGGTGGAAGGCTCGAATTGTCGGATTGTCTTGGGAGAAGGAATATACTTCGTTGACCGTGAGAGCTTGTGATGGGCTAAGTTGGGATACCCCTGCAGGGATTTGAACTTTTGAAAGCCGTGCCCGCAGTTATGGGCAGATGGGAATTTGTTAATGTCCGGCTGTAGATAACCTTAAACTAAACTTAATTAAAATGAATCAACAGAGTGTGTGGCCGTGATGGTCTCTTTTCGGCGGAGTCTCGAGTTATGTTTGACCGTAGGTTGTTCTAGGATCACTTCTTGATCATAGTTTATCGATCGTGCCTTTGCCTTCTCTTCTCGCTCTCATTTGCGTATGTTAGCCACCATATATGCTAGTCGCTTGTTGCAGCTCCACATCATACTTTTACCCTTCCTATAAGCTTAAATAGTCTTGATCGCGAGGGTGTGAGATTGTTGAGTCCCTGTGACTCATAGATTACTTCCAAAACCAGATGCAGGGACCGATGATACCGCTCCAGATGATTCAATTGAGCTCAAGTGGGAGTTCGATGAGGACTCAGGACGATACAACGTGTGTTTCCCAGATGATCAGTAGTGGTGCCCAGTTGGGGCGATCGGGGACTATGTTGCATTTGGGGTTTATCTTCATTTTGGTTCCGTAGTCGGACCTTGAGTGTATTTGGATGAATGTAATGACTTATTTATGCTATTTGTGTGACGTGGCGAGTGCAAGCCAACTATGTTATCTCTTTCCCTTATGTATTACATGGGTTGTTGTGAAGATTACCTCACTTGCGACATTGCTTTCAATGCGGTTATGCCTCTAAGTCGTGCTTCAACACGTGGGAGATATAGCCGCATCAAGGGCGTTACAAGTTTGTATCAGAGCCTTCCCCGACCTTAGGAGCCCCCTGCTTGATCGAATCGTTGGCGTTGTTGAGTCTAGAAAAATGTTTTGAGTCATTTAGGATTATATATATCGGAGAGTAGGATTCTTTTTACTCCTCAGTCCCTTCGTCGCTCTGGTGAGGCATCCTGACGTAGAGTTTTGACTCTTCTCTTCTCAAATTTCACTAAAAAAATTTAGGATCACGCGGGTATCTTGGAATCGTTCCGATGGTTTTGTGACGAGAACATTGTTCTTGGTGCCTCCTGACATTTAGGGGTTGTGGCAGTGTCCCGGGGAGTTGAGCTCCAAGGTGTTGTCATCACAATTTTATCGTTGCAATTCTGGAATACCTGAGTTTCGCCGACATCGAAAATCTCTTTTATGCAGTTGTTGGTGAGATAACCTCGACGCCACCCAGTACTGGGGCGGGAGTTCGGGAGTATCGCCATAACTTGTATAACGGATGCTTTTCGAAGGTTGAGGTAAATGATTTCTGAAGGTTTCTTGGTTATGTGTTGAAGGATGGATACAGCTGGATGTAGGATTTGCTAGCTTTGGGTGAGATATTATGCTTCCCCTGTATCCCCAACACCTGATTACATAACCGGAAAGGTTCAGGAGTTTTATAGGTGGGAATTCATGTAGCTCTAGCATTTCTTCCGCGGATATTTGGTTTGTGATTGTGTATTCCTCACCAAGTATTTGTTCATATCCGTACCTTGTTGTTTTTCTTCTACCTCTATCTAAGTGCTTCTCTATTTATGGAAATGTGTCCATTTCAATTGGAATGCATTCGTTCATTTTGTTCGGATGTTAAGACGATAAGTTGCAATTTCGATCCGTTTGATTCAGCTTGATTATATGTTTGTCAAGATGCTAACAGATGTCACCCTCTCTAGGATGGCTCCTCCAACGCGTACGACTCCGAATCCTGATTCGCCACCACCACCTCCACCTCCGGAGGCATAGCAAGCTGTGATGGCCGCTACCAATGCAAACACGCAGATGCTTTTGCAAATCTTGCAAGAACGCACTCAAGCAAATCAAGGCCATGGCAACAATCAGAATCTGTTTGCTACACTCAACCAGTTTCTCGCAAACCAGCCAAAGACCTTCAGCAACTGTGTTGTGGCAACAGACGCTGATGATTGGCTCGTGGATATCTGCAAGCATTTCGAGTGCAATAACGTCAGACCTGAGGACTTTGTCAAGTTTGCCTCGTTCCAACTCAAAGACCAAGCTGCAGAATGGTTTCAGCAATACAAAGATTCCAGAGGAGGCCGTGTGATTACCTGGGATGAATTCTGTCAAGATTTCAAAGCTCACTACATTCCTCAGAGTGTTGTTGAGAGCAAGCGTGAGGAATTCCGCAACTTGAAGCAAGGCAGCTTGTCTGTTTACCAGTACAACATCATGTTTCAGAAGCTCGCCCGTTTCGCTAAGCAAGACGTCACTGACGAGAAGAGCATGATTTATCAGTTCAGGGGTGGCCTCAGAGAAGATCTCCAACTAGCTCTCGTGCTCTTTGAGCCGAAGAAGTATGATGAGTTTTACAACATGGCACAGAAACAAGAGATTGCTCAACTCAAGTGCGATGCTTCCAAGAAGCGAGTCAGAGATGCAACTCCTTCTTCCTCAACTCAAGTGGCTTCTAAGCAGCAAAAGTATTGGCTGCCTCCTCCTCCATTCCGCCAGCCTTATCAGCAGAAGTGCAAAGGTGGCAATGGATCTTCCCACCCACCCAACCCAGGCTTTCAGAACAAGACTTTGTCTCAAGCTCCAAGATCAAGTGCACCATATCACCGTCCGCTCTTGGAGGTCACGTGCAACAAGTGTCAGCAGAAGGGTCACTATGCCAACAAATGCTTCAATCAGAGGCGTCTTCCTCCTCCTCCTGTGAGATCTTCCAGTACCACAGTGGTCAAGCATAACCCCAAGCATGCCATGGTCAACATGATAAACGCAGGTCAGGCAGAGGACTCGTCAGATGTCATTATGGGTAACCTTCCTGTTAACGATATTCCTGCAAAAGTTCTTTTTGACACTGGTGCATCGCATTGTTTCATCTCGAGACATTTTGCATCTAATCATGAATTGGTTACTCAAGTTTTGACGAAACCTTTGGCTATTGTCTCTCTGGCCCGACAAATGAATTCTCGAGTTTTCGTTTCGGATGTTTCTATCACATTGGGCGACTATAAGTTCTTGTCTTCTCCTAATGTCCTTGGTGACTCGGATATCGATCTTATTCTCGGAATGGACTGGCTTTCTAAGCATAAGGCTCAACTTGATTGTGCTGCCAGGCAGATTCAATTGACACATTCGTCTGAGGATGTAATCGTATTTGCCGCTCGGGATGATACCATCTGACTATTTTCTCTCAATGAGAAGGGTGAGCTGGATGCCATTTCTCAGATTCCAGTCATTTGCGAATATCAAGACGTTTTTCCAGAAGAGCTTCCAGGAATGCCTCCGCACCGGCCAGTTGAATTCGTCATCGATCTTGAGCCTGGCACGGAACCTGTTTGCAAATGTCCTTACAAGCTTGGACCTGAAGAGTTGAAGGAGCTGAAGAAGCAACTCGATATTCAAGAGTGTATGGGTCTCATCCGACCAAGTTCTTCTCCATGGGGTTGTGGTGTTCTTTTCGTGAAGAAGGATGGAACAGACCGACTTTGTGTCAACTACCGTCCATTGAAAAAGAACACCATAAAGAACAAGTACCCACTTCCCAACATCAATGAGCTATTTGAACAACTCAAAGGTGCTCAAGTATTCTCCAAGCTTGATCTCCGTATGGGCTATCATCAGATTCGCATTCGTGAAGAAGATATCCCCAAGACAGCGTTTAGAACAAGCTATGGTTCATATGAATACAATGTCATGTCTTTTGGCCTCGTCAACGCTCCGCCAACTTTTTCTCGCATGATGAATTTCATCTTCAACGCCTACACAAATGACTTCATCTTGGTCTACCTCGATGACATTTTGGTCTTTTCCAAGAACAAGGAAGATCATGCCAAGCACTTGCGTTTGGTGCTGGATAAGCTCAGAGAACATCACTTCTATGCGAAGTTTTCAAAGTGCAAGTTTTGGCTCGATGAGGTTCTCTACCTTGGGCATATCATCTCTGCCAAGGGCATAGCGGTGAATCCTGAGAAGGTGTCTGCAATTGTGAATTGGGAACCACCTTAGAACGTGAAGCAACTCCGCAGCTTCCTTGGGCTCGCAAGCTATTGTCAGAGGTTCGTTGAGAACTTCTCTAAGATCGCGAAGCCTCTTTCTAACCTCCTGCAGAAGCATGTGAAGTATGTCTGGTCTCCTGAATGTGACATCGCTTTCAACACCCTGAAAGAGAAGTTAGTCACTGCTCCAATTCTGACTCCTCCTGATGAATCCAAACTGTTCGAGGTTTTCTGTGATGCTTCCCTTCAAGGTCTTGGTGCAGTGTTGATGCAAGAGAAGAAAGTTGTGGCTTATACCTCTCGCCAGTTGAAGCCCAACGAAAAGAATTACCCCACTCATGACCTCGAGTTGGCGGCAGTTGTGCATGCTCTTTTAACTTGGAGACATCTCTTATTGGGAAGAAAAGTGGACATCTTCACTGATCATAAGAGTCTCAAGTACATCTTCACTCAGCCCAACCTCAACCTCAGGCAGACTCGTTGGGTCGAAATGATTCAAGAGTATAATCTGAGTATCAAATATACTCCAGGCAAGGCCAATGTAATTGCTGACGCATTGAGCAGGAAGGCTTACTGCAGCAGTTTGATTATCAAGCCTTACCAACCAGAGCTTTGTGAAGCTTTCCGCAAACTCAATTTGCAAGTTGTTCCTCAAGGATTTTTGGCCAACCTCTAAGTCTCTCCTACTTTGGAAGATCAGATTCGTGAGGCTTAACTGCTTGATGCTATGGTGAAGAAGGTGAAGATTGGGATTGCCAAGAGTCAACCTAATTACAAGTGCTATCATCTTGATGACAAGGATACTCTATTCTTCGAGGATCACATTGTTGTGCCTAAAGGTGACCTTCGTAAAGTCATTATGAACGAGGCTCACAATTCACTCCTCTCTATTCACCCTGGAAGTACAAAGATGTACCAGGACCTCAAGCAGTCGTGTTGGTGGACTCGAATGAAGCATGGAATTGCTTAGTTCATGAATGAATGTGATGTCTGCAGAAGAGTGAAAGCAGAACACCAACGACCAGCTGGTCTCCTCCAACCTCTTGCCATTCTAGAATGGAAGTTTGACCATATTGAGATGGACTTCGTGACTGGATTTCCAAAGTCCAAGCGTGGCAATGATGCTATCTTTGTTGTCATCAACAAACTCACTAAAGTGGCTCATTTTCTTCGTATCAAAGAATCTATCACAGCAACTCAGTTGGCAGAGCTATATACCTCCAGGATTGTCTCTCTGCATGGCATTCCGTAGTTGATATCTTCAGATCATGCTAGCATATTTACCTCCAAGTTTTGGGATTCTTTTCAGAAGGCCATGGGCACCAACATTCGCTTCAGCACAACTTTTCATCCTCAAACTAGTGGCCAAGTCGAGCGAGTCAATCAAATTCTTGAAGATATGCTCAGAGCTTGCGTCATCTCCTTCGGTATGAAGTGGGAAGATTGTCTTCCATATGTTGAGTTCTCCTACAACAACAGCTTCCAAGCGAGTTCGGGCAAGGCCCCATTCGAGATTCTCTATGGCAGGAAGTGTCGTACTCCTCTTAATTGGTCAGAGACTGGTGAACGCCAACTTCTTGGCAATGACTTGATCACAGAGGCTGAAGAAATGTGCAAAGTCATTCGTGAAAATCTGAAAGCCGCGCAATCGCACCAGAAGAGTTACTATGATAGCAAGCATCGTGACTTGGCTTTCGAGATTGGAGACCATGTCTACCTCTGCGTCTCTCCAATGAAAGGTACTCGTTGCTTCAGTATCAAAGGGAAGCTTGCCCCTAGATACGTGGGTCCTTTCAAGATCATCAGCAAGAGAGGCGATCTCGCCTATCAACTTGAGGTTCCCTCCAACTTTGCAAACATGCACGACGTGTTTCATGTCTCTCAGCTCCGCAAGTGCTTCAAGACTATTGACCGCACCGTCAACTTCAAAGACATTGATCTCCAAGAAGACATGTCTTGTCATGAGCACCCCGTTGCTATTCCTGAAGAAACTGAGCGCAAGACTCGCAACAAGTCAATCAAATTCCTGAAAGTCAAGTGGTCACATCATTTCGACCGTGAAGCCAACTGGGAACGCGAGGATCACCTCCGTTCTGAGTACCCGGAGTTTTTCCAATCCTAGATCTCGGGATGAGATCCTTTCATAGTGGTGGAGTGTTGTAACACCCCGGATGTAACCTACCTTATTTGTATTCCAACTCTTGCCGTTTCTGGCACTAAGTTATGATATTTCCTCGTTGTCGGGTTTTTGCCTTCGTGTCATTTTGTCTTTGTCATGCATCTCATATCATGTCATCATGTGCATCACTTTTACATACGTGTTCGTCTCATGCATCCGAGCATTTTCCCCGTTGTTTGTTTTGCATTCCTGCGCTTCAATGTCCTCCGGTGTCCCTTTCTACCTCTTTTTGTGTGTGGGTGTTAAAGTTTTCGGATTGGACCGAGACTTGTCATGCGGCCTTGGTTTACTACCGGTAGACCGCCTGTCAAGTTTCGTACCATTTGGACTTCGTTTGATACTCCAACGGTTAACCGAGGGACCGAAAAGGCCTCGTGTGTGTTGCAGCCCAACACCCCTTACAAAGTGGCCCAAAACTCGCCAAACCTCCTCCATCACCTAGGTCGTTCGATCACGATTGTGTGGCCGCAAACCGCACCTCATTTGGAGCTTCCTCGCTCCTCCTACCTCTATAAATAGCCCCTCCTCCGAATTCCCGGATCTCCTACCACCCTAACCCTAGTCCATCTAACCCCGCCACCGCCGGACATGTCCAGCATTGGCCGGACACCATGCTCCGCCGCCCCGGGCCTATAGACGCGCGACACGTGTCCCCGGCCGGCCTCCTCCACCGCGGCCCGCCGCAGCCTAGGGCGGGCCCTATCCAACCCGCGACCGGGCCTCGCCTCCTCTCACCCAGCGCCGCCCTCGCCCTTGAGCACCGAGCCGCCCACCGCCCTCCGTCGCACTTTCGCCAGCCGTCGCGCCTCCCCAACGCTGGCGACCACCGCCGCCGTCTCCGGCTCGCCGTGCGCCGCCCCGCAGGAGTCTTCCCCGACATCGACGACTCCGGCCGCGCCACCACCTCGCCTCCCCGCCTCTTCCTCGTCTCCGGCCGGCGACCCTACTCCGATGAACAGTAAGATCTAGATCTGAGAAATTTGGGTTTACTTTTTTGTCCCTAACCCTAATTATTTTGCATACTTTGACATGCCATAACTCTGCATCCGTCACTCCGATTCGTGCGTGTAGCATATCAAAATGTTCGTCTCGACGAGTACATCATTTCATCTCATTGCATCATTTTCATTTGAGCTCATCTTGATGCCTGAAATGCTTATGGAAGAGGGCTATGTGATGTTAGTTTCAGGTTATTATCAACAAATGCACTTTTGTCATTTTTGCCATGATTAATGTGTGCATGCTATGATCCTGAGCTCTACATGTGTTTTGAAGTATTCCATGCCATCTTTACAGGGGTGTATGCCATGTATTTTTGTGATATTTGTGGTGACTAGCACAAGCATGCAAAGTAGCTTACTTAATGTTGCTGATTTCAGGGACTTTGAAATATTCTAAGTCTTTGTCCTGCTGTATTATTTATGCCATATGTTCATGTTGATTCCTAGTGATCCGTGCCTCTTTTGAGCATGATAAGTAAGGATGTTTTGTAGATATTGTGATGCTCTATCCATCCATGTCTTTGTTTGCATTTATGGAGAACCCTAGCTTGAGTCAATCGAGCCCTACTTTTGCTATAAAATGTTCCTGGCAGATTGTTAACATGTTTAGCAATTTTGCCGAGCTTGTTGTTATTGATCCATGCATGTTATGTTGTTGATCTTGCCATGTTTAGATTCTATGCCATGTCTAATTGCTGGGTGTATGCTTAATTTGTCATGCAATGCCTTGTGGTGAGTGCATCGAGCTCGTAAACATGCCTACTTGATATCTGTTTTGCCATGTTCCAGTTTTTCACTATGTCTGAATCTGTTAACGATAATTGCTATGTTCACGTGGTTGTAATTGTATTTTCTGATCCCTTTTGGCTTATGGTCAGTAAGGGACTTTTGTTTTATGCTTTGAGTAGCTTCATGCCATGCCTTGCTTTGCCAGGATATCTTCTTGTAGCATGTAGTTTGCATGCTCTAAAGATTGCTTCCTGATGTTAAATTCCTGACTTGCTGTTAATTTCACTAAGTCTGAAACCTGTAATCTTTTGCTCTTTTGCCATGCTTGTTTGAACCTGCTATTGAGTGAATTAGCCTTAGCTTAGTGTTCATCCTTTGTCAAGCATATTGAGTGGATCCCTGCCATGTATTTTGTTGCTATGTTAGTGTGTTGTAGCATGTTGTTCTTGATGCATTTAGATGGTCTCGTGCTGTTAATCGCAGACCGGTGTCATATTTGTTTTGCTTGTCATTTCCAAACCGTGCATCCGATTTCGGTGATCTTTATATCGATTTCGACCGAAATCAACTCACCTTTCTAGTGCCACTCTTGGTTCTCCAAGTTGAGGCGAGGTTCAATCATTCCTTTGCTTGTTGTTCTTGCTTGGGTAGAGCCGGTAGACGAGTACATGAACGAGGAGCCCGTTGAGTACGCTTACGAGGATCAAGTCAACTCAGAGAACTTTGCAGGCAAGATGACCATACCCTTGAAATCACTTCTATCTTTGCTTGCTAGATGCTCGCTCTTTTTCTATGCCTATGCTACGATACCTACCACTTGCTTATCATGCCTCCCATTTTTCCATGTCAAACCTCTAACCCACCTTGTCCTAACAAACCGTTGTTTGGCTATGTTACCGCTTTGCTCAGTCCCTCTTATAGCGTTGCTAGTTGCAGGTGAAGATTGGAGTTTGTTCCTTGTTGGAACTTGTTTATTGTTGGGATATCATTATTATGCCTTGTCTATTATTAATGCACCTATATACTTGGTAAAGGGTGGAAGGCTCGGCCTTATGCCTGGTGTTTTGTTCTACTCTTGCTGCCCTAGTTTCCGTCATACCGGTGTTATGTTCCTTGATTTTGCGTTCCTTACATGGTTGGGTTATAATGGGAACCCCTTGACAGTTCGCCTTGAATAAAACTCCTCCAGCAATGCCCAACCTTGGTTTTACCATTCACCACCTAGCCTCTTTTTCCCTTGGGTTTCCGGAGCCCAAGGGTCATCCTTATTAAACCCCCCGGGCCAGTGTTCCTCTGAGTGCTGGTCCAAACTAGAGCCCCTTGCAGCGCCACCTTGGGGCAACTCGAGGGCTGGTTTTAGTTGTACGGATTGCTTATCCGGTGTGCCCTGAGAACGAGATATGTGCAGCTCCTATCGGGATTTGTTGGCACATCCGGGTGGTGTTGCTGGACTTATTTTACCATTGTCGAGATGTTTTGTAACCGGGATGCCGAGTCTGATCGGATTGTCTTGGGAGAAGGAATATCCTTCGTTGACCGTGAGAGCTTGTGATGGGCTAAGTTGGGACACCCATATAGGGATTTGAACTTTCGAAAGTCATGCCCGCGGTTATGGGCAGATGGGAATTTGTTAATGTCCGGTTGTAGATAACCTTAAACTAAACTTAATTAAAATGAATCAACAGAGTGTGTGGCCGTGATGGTGTCTTTTGCCGGAGTCCGGGAAGAGAACACGGTCTCGAGTTTTGTTTGACCATAGGTTGTTCTAGGATCACTTCTTGATCATAGTTCATTGATCGTGCCTTTTCCTTCTCTTCTCGCTCTCATTTGCGTATGTTAGACACCATATATGCTAGTCGCTTGCTGCAGCTCCACATCATACTTTTGCCCTTCCTATAAGCTTAAATAGTCTTGATCGCGAGGGTGTGAGATTGTTGAGTCCCCGTGACTCATAGATTACTTCCAAAACCAGATGCAGGGACCGATGATACCGCTCCAGGTGATTCAACTGAGCTCAAGTGGGAGTTCGATGACGACTCAAGAGGATACTGCATGTCTTTCCCAGATGATCAGTAGTGGTGCTAGTTGGGGCGATCGGGGACTATGTTGCATTTGGGGTTTATCTTCATTTTGGTTCCATGGTCGGACCTTGAGTGTATTTGGATGAATGTAATGACTTATTTATGCTATTTGTGTGACGTGGCGAGTGTAAGCCAACTATGTTATCTCTTTCCCTTATGTATTACATGGGTTGTTGTGAAGATTACTTCACTTGCGAAATTGCTTTCAATGTGGTTATGCCTCTAAGTCGTGCTTCGACACGTGGGAGATATAGCCGCATCGAGGGCGTTACACTACTCCAGTGTGGTGGTGGTGGATTGCCTCCAGGGCTGATGATGAACAGTATAAGGGAAGAACAGCCTCCTGAGGTTGAGGTGTTCTTGTGAGTAGGCTCTCGTCCGGGTTGGATCAAGCTAAGATGAGATGCCTCTACTATGGTGGCCAGCTCTACTTATATAGGCCCTGGTCCGCTTTCCAAATATCGTGCGGGAAGGGATCCCACAACGGTGGGCCAATTCAAAGGGGGACAGCTAGTACAAGCTATCCTGACAAAAGTGGTCTTCGCCCGCGAAAAGCTCTAGTGGTGATGCCGTCTTGGGCTCCACGATGACCTCCATTTTGCATCCTCCTGGTCTTGGTCTCATTGCACCAATATAGCAACCTCTTCCTGATGCCTCAGTACTCTTCGCCTGCGCTGGCCTCCTTAGCACCAAAGAGGAAACAAGGACGCTGCGTGCACTGGCACCCGCCTGGCGCCCGCCTAGTGTCGTGCGTCATGGCTCATGTCATGAGGGCCTCATGAGGTTTGCCCCGCCTTGATATCTTTGCTCCTCGTGAGCCTACCTGGCTAGGCTACTCTAGGGGAGGTCTTGCATCGTCTGCCTCGCGAGGCTTGGACCCTCGTGAGGGTCTTGGATGCCTTGTTGATGAAGATGGGCAGTACGGCCTGCTGGCTTAGCCATGCCGTGGGCCGCAGGCAGGCAAGTCTGGGGACCCCCGTTCCCAAAACTCCAACAAGGCCGCCCATGCTCACCGAGAAGCAAGCTCTTTGACCTCCATGCACCAGCCACCGCCTACCTAGCTCACAACTTCTCCATTGATGGGTTAATTAAAGCACCTGGACGGAGGGTGTTTGCTTGTGATCCCATGGCAGCATTTGCTTTGTTCATGTTTTCAACTGGTATTCTCTAATTTAAATTGCCACATAGGGCAACGGATAATACGACCACAAATAAAATGGCAACGGATAATACGACGACAAATTTACAATGGTGCACATAATAATTGTCTTACATATTCTGGATAATTGAAAAATGCGGCAAAGCCCGGAAGACACGGGGGCAAGAGAAGAAGGAAATTGCAGACAACAATCTGGGTCGCTACTGTCTCTACTCATCGACGGATCGCCTGGCGGCGAAATCCTCCAGCTCCTTCTTCAATTCCTCACGACTTTGGTTGAAAGCAGCCACAGATTCCTCCACCTCCCGCTAACGCTCGATCTGGAGCTTCTTCAAGCCACCCATCAGTTCCTCGACGACAGCTTTCAGCGTCATCTCCGAGGTACTGCTCTGCTCATGCAACATCTTCCAGCCGGCGGCCTCCTCCACCTTCTTGGTGACCAACTTGAGGAGCTTCGCATTGTCATCCATGAGTTGCTCGGCGAGGTCGGTCGCCTTGTCAACCGAGGCATCACTGATCTTGAGCAGCTTCATCAAGCCACCGAGCAGCTCCTGCTGCATAGTGACGCCAGCGAGAATGTCGTCGTCGCTGGCAAAGGACTTCAGGAACGTCGGCTCATCGCGATGGCCGACGCCGCAAATGCGCTTGTGAGAGCCCTCGCATGCCCGTGAGAGCTCGTTCGAGGGCTCCGCGGTGCGCCCAGACATCTCTGCTGCGGCTTCGCGGCGAGACCTCTCTAGTGCTTCCGCGGCCTTGGTCTTTGTTGCCTGGTTATATGTCCACCCTAAACTCCTCCTACCGGTCACGGCAGAATGACTTGATAGAGAAAACTAGTTTTGTGGGTGATGAAGAGAGGAGCTGTGAAGTAATTTTTGAGTGGGTAGTTTTTATAGCCCGGTGCTAAGTGTGAACACATATTAGTTTGATAGGTGTGAACAGATTTGCAATTACATATTGCGTTGTAATCAGCAATGTGACGAGAAACAAGGTCAAAATTTATTGATGGCAGAAGGTTGACCACGTGGTTGCTCGCCGTTGAGGCGGCCGCGGCGCGCTCAGCTCTGGCGTCCCTATGTGCACTTTGCTCACCATTGAGGCAAAGTTACAATGGAAACTGTTAATAATTCTTAATAATTGTCCTACATATTCAGGATAGTTTAAAATGCCAAATGCGACAAGGCCTGGAACACATAGCACCCTTGCGTACAATTATAATAAAATATAAGCTAAAAGGCTGAGCTGGCGGCCTTCCGACGATGGTCTTCTCGGACTCCATGATCAACATAGCACCCTTGCGGCCGTTCACTTCGAGTGTCCCGACCCGCCTCCGCCTATGGAGCTGCTGGCGCTGGGAGGCTTTTGGGGCTGCTGGGCCTCTTTCAGAAGAGCTTGACAGCGTGCAATTGCGTGCATGACAACTCCGCTGAACCACTCCATTTCCATGTCTCTGGCCTGGTAGCAAATTCCATCGACCACCTGCATCCTTAAGATATCACGTTAGCGATGTTCTACTTCATCGGGGACGTCAACTCCACCAAGGATGCGCTCGAGCCTGGCCACCACATCATTGGGATCGAGGTTGACACGGCCACCGCGGGCAATGATGAAGCCATAGGCTGCATTTATCTTGACTGAATCGCAGAGGTCCTCTGCCCATTCCTTCGGGGCATCTGGCACTCGATAAGCACTGGTGACGGCGGCTCTTCGGGTGGGTCGTCGATCATGCCGCCGAGCAGCTCTGGATCTTTCGCACAGTGGATGGCAAACTACTCATCACACCTCCTCTGCAATATGTCGAGTGTGCTCCCAAGGACTGTGACGCCAATATCGCTGCCGATGGGCCATTGTGCCTGCACTGGCCGATGAAGCTCTTGCTCCCCGACCTGCTCCGGCTCGTTCTCCTCGCCGAAGATGTAACGCAGGTAGGCGTCCACGTCGAAGCTTTGGTCTTTGCCTGGCATGCTTGGAATAACTAACGGTAGATGGGTGAGGACTAGATCTTCGCAGAGAGTCGCGGCGGCGCGTTGCCGCCTGGGTTATATGCAGCAAGCCGTTAGCTGGTGGCGGGAAACCAGTGAGGGAATAGGCGTGGATTTTACAATTCATCCATGTGGAGCGCATGAAGCATTCGCTGGAGCACGGGAAGACTAAGTGGAACACACACACAACCTGAATACCGTATCCGGTGCCACGTGTTATTCATCACACAAGTGTTAACATAAGGAAACATATGTGTAACTTACTAATCATCGCACATGAGTACTCGCAGACACATCGTGTGCCATACTCCTAGCCACCGCAAGCAACTAGTTTGCATTTTTCAAAGTTTTTTCTACACACAGAATCGCACACGAACTAACTGTATTAATCGTTTGTGTTGTAATTTCTCATCGGAAACAGTTCATTCGAGTCGGCCGTTTGCCACGTATCACACACATCTTATTAAGTTGAACAGTTTCTATTGTGTTCGCTAATCGAAAATAGTTCGTCCGAGTGAACCATATGCCCTATATCACACACACCTTGATCTGGCTAACCATTTATGTTGCACTCCCTAATAGTAAACAGTTCATCGGAGTGAATTGTATGCCGTATATCGCACACACATTGATATGGCTGCCCACATCTGTTGTTCCGTCTCATTCCAAACAGTTCGTACAGATGAACCGTATGCCCCCCATCGCACACGCAACTATAATCTGAACCGTGTTTGATGTATCATTCATCGCAAACATTTTGCAGCATTTCTGACGGTTCTCATACAGCACCGTTCACGATTATGGCATCATGCATAGTTTCTCGAAGGGTCTCTGATCGTAGTGTCGCGTTAGGAGCATCCTGCAGTAGTGACATATCAAATTCACATGATTACTTGCAACATGATTTATCCTGTGACCTCAAGTACAAAGGTAACTACTCACAAATAATAATCATGCACAAGATCATAGGGGTATTAAATAGCATATTGGATCTGAACATATAATCTTCCACCAAATAAACCGTATAGTAATCAATTACAAGATGTAATCAACACTACTAGTCACCCACAAGTACCAATCTATAGTTCCGATAACAAGATTGAACACAAGAGATGAACTAGGGTTTTAGAGGAGATGGTGTTGTTGAAGATGTTAATGGAGATTGCCCTCCCCAAGATGGGACGGTTTTTGGTGATGATGATGACGATGATTTCCCCCTCTGGGAGGGAAGTTCCCCCGGCGGAATCGCTCCGCCGGAGGGCAAAAGTGCTCCTGCCCAAGTTCCGCCTCGAGGCGGCAGCGCTTCATCCCGAAAGTCCTCCCCTTATTTTTTTTCTAGGTCAAAATGACTTATATACCAAAAGATGGGCACCGGTGGTGGGCCGAGGAGGCCACAACCCCCCAGGGTGCGCAAGGGGGCCCTGGCGCACCCAGGTGGGTTGTCCCCACCTGGTGGCCCCCCTCTGGTAGTTATTTGCTCCAATAATTCTTATATACTCCATAAAAATTCCCCGTGAATTTTCAGCTTGTTTGGAGTTGTGCGAAATAGGTAGCCTGACATAGCTTTTTCAGGTCCAGATTTCCAGCTGGCGGAATTCTCCCTCTTGATGTGTACTTGCAAATTATGAGAGAAAAGGCATTAGAATTACTCCAAAAAGCATTATTATGGATAAAAACATTATAAATAACAGTAAGAAAACATGATGCAAAATGGATATATCATATGCCTTTGTCTACTTTGATTGAGCAAAATACTGATGCCATAGATGTGAATTTTATCTCTCGAAATAATTTCAATAACAATGCTTATAGAGGTAATTTCAATCCTAGGCCTTTTCCTTGCAATTCCTCGAATAATTATGGTAATTCCTATGGAAATTAATATTATAGTAATAATAGGAGCACCTCTGATCTTGAGAACAATATTAAAGAATTTATCAATAGCAAAAAGTTCTCAACACTTCCATAGAAGAAAAGTTCAGTAAGATTGATGATTTATCTAGAAGTGTTGATGGAATTGCTTATGATGTGGAAAATCTCAAGATGAAAATTTTTGTGCCTAAAGTAGATGAATCAATTAAAGCTCTTTATGTTTCTATGGATGAAAGTAAGAAAAGAATTGCTATGCTTAGAGCTAAAAGAGATTTTTTAGAAAAAGTGTTTTCTAGTGATTTCTTTCGCAAAAGTGATGAAGATCTTAAAATGATTGGTGATTCTCCTATTGATTCCTTGTTTAGTAAAGTTAAGATTGATGAAAAGGGGACTGGATAAGAGTCAACTTTAGCTAGAAGGCGTCCCGATATTTCGGAGGGTCAAAATCTTGTTGAGAAAATTGATAAAAGTGGGTTTGAAGAGGTCAAAACTTTAGGTAGTGATGTGCCCACTCTTTTGGATTACAAATACTTTAACTATGATAGTTGCTCTTTGATTGATTGTATTTTTTTGTTGCAATTCATTATAAATTCTCCCCATGCTTATGAACAAAATAAAGCCTTTACTAAACATATTGTTGATGCTATGATGAAAGCTTTTGAAGAAAAATTGGAATTAGAAGTTTCAATTCCTAGAAAATTGCATGATGAATGGGAACCTACTATCAAAGTCAAGATTAAAAATTATGAGTGTTTTGCTTTGTGTGACTTGGGTGCTAGTGTTTCTACTATTCTGAAATCTTTATGTGATGTGCTTGGTCTTACCGATATTGAATCATGTTCTTTGAATTTGCACTTGGCGGATTCTACTATTAAAAATCCTATGGGAATAATTAATGTTGTTCTTATTCTTGCAAATAGGAATTATGTTCCCATATATTTTATTGTTCTTGATAGTGATTGCAATCCGTCTTGTCCAATTATCCTTGGTATACCGTTTCTACGCACTATCGATGCCGTGATTTATATGAAAGAAGGCAATATCAAGTTCCAATTTCCTTTTAGTAAGGGTATGGAACACTTCCCTAGAACAATAATTAGTCCACCATATGAATCAATCATGAGGGAATCTTATGGATCTCGAACCAAAGATGACAAAACTTAGATCCTTGCTTTATGCCTAGCTAAGGGCGTAAAACTATAGCGCTTGTTGGGAGGCAACCCAATGAATAAAATTTATTTTTGCTTTTTGATTCCTATTTTTGAGTGTTAGAAAAATTATGCTAATGTTATTCTTGTATTTTTTATGTTTTAGTTAGTTTTTGTGCCAAGTAAAGCCTTTAGGATCTTCTAGGGTGATAGTTGTTTGATCTTGCTGAAAAAATAGAAACTTTTGCGCTCACAAAAATAATTCTCATATTTAACCAGAGAGCGATAAAATACTCATTCCTTTTGCAGTAGATCAATATAAAAATTTCTCAGGTCTTCCTATTTTTTTAGAATATTTGGAGTTACAGAAGTATTCGAAATAGTCAGATTTCTACAGACTGTTCTGTTTTGACAGATTCTGTTTTCTTTGCGTTGTGTGCTTGTTTTGATGGCTCTATGGTTTCCTTTGATGAGTTTTTGCCATAGAAAAGTTGGAATACAGTAGATATAATGCAAGAAAATATATGAATTGGTTTGATACAACACTTATAGTAGTGATTTATTTTCCTATACTAACGGATCTCACGAAGATTTTGTTAAGTTTTGTGAAGTTTTCAAGTTTTGGGTTATCTTATGATGGATGAAGGAATAAGGAGTAGAAGAGCCTAAGCTTGGGGATGCCCTGGCATCCCAAGCTATTATCCAAAAATGAGCAACCAACTACGCTTGGGGATGCCCCCGAGTGGCATCCCCTCTTTATTCTAAGGACCATCGGTATTTTACTCGAAGCTATATTTTATTCGTCACATACTATGTGTTTTGCTTGGAGCGTCTTGTATGATGTGAGACTTTGCTTGTTGTATTTTGAGTTTTAAGTCTTTATCCCTTGCTGGACACACCTATTTGAGAGAGCCAAAATTATTTCATGACTTGTTAGAATTGCTCTCTATGCTTCACTTAAATTTTTTATGAGCTGTGGACTTGCTCTAGTGCTTCACTTATATCTTTTTTAGCACGGTGTGCTTTAGTATTTTTGAAGAAATGCTCTCTTGCTTCACTTAGATTTATTTGAGAGTTAGAAATTTTTTCAAGAAATTATCTCTTGCTTCACTTAAATTAATTTGAGAGAAAGAAATATTATGCTCATGATCTTCACTTATATTTGTTTGAGCTTATGAAAAGCAACACATGAAAATTAATCCCAAAGTGATAGATATCCAAGAAGGATATAATAAAAACTTTCATGAAGGCACTGGACAAAATAAACTTGATTCTTAGTAATAGTTTTGAGATATGATGATGTGATATGTGAGTCATGTTGATGAGTAATTATGCTTTAGTAAGAATATTGGTGTTAAGGTTTATGATTCCCTATGCAAGCACGAAAGTCAATAGTCCTGCAATGAAATTATATCCTACTTATGGTGCATTATTCAGTGTTAATTATGCTTAATGCTTGCTTATGAGATTATCCGTTTCTTGGTTGGTTGCTTCTCAATCTTTTGCTAGCCTTCATTTTGCACTAAGTATGATCTCTACTTTGCATCCAAAATCCTTTAAACCAGTTTTGCCACATGAGTCCACTATATCTACCTATATGCGGTATTCTTTTGCCGTCCTAAGCAAATTTGCGTGTGTCATCTCTAATTTTCAAAATAAACATCTCTTTTGTGTGTTCGTTTCGCTCGCGGAGCGGTGAGGGGTGTCTAATATTTTCCATGCTAGACGTGTTATTCTCACGATGAGTGTTTATTCACTTGTCATTGCACGAGAGTAAGGCAAATGTATTAGGGATGCCTAGTCCTGAAATGAAAAAAAATGAATTTACTATATGTTGTCAAATAATAAATTCCTTGGAAAGTGTTGGTATGGAAGGCACCCATGGATACAGTTAGCCATGGAAAGTGAAAGTATGGTGGAAAAAGGAATAAACTTTATTTTCTGTTTGGGAACCGCCTACAATATATCTAGCATGGAAAGTTTTGGGAACTCTAAGTCATTTTCTTTGGTGGGAAGGATACACCTCCCAAAATGTTTTTATCTCTATGTTTTTCGCTTTGAGATCTGGCACCTCTACAAATCCCTACTTCCCTCTGTGAAGGGCCTTTCTTTTACTTTATGCAATTTTTATTTTGAATTTGAGTCTCCATCTTCTCTTATAAAAGCACCAACTAGGAGGCAATGTGATCGTACTTGAGTATTGGGTGAAGCTAATATGCAAGTGTGTTTCATGAATGGATCAATGGTTGAGCATGATGTGCTAGGGATAACTTATTTTAGCATTGATATTTTGAAAGACATGGTTGCTTGTTGATATGCTTGAGTAGTTAAATTATCATGTCAAAACTAGACTATTGCTTTGAACAATATAAAAGTACAAATGTCCATGCTATAAAGAAAGAATATGATATGACATGTTAGGCAACATTCCACATCAAAAATTCTACTTTTATCACTTCCCTACTCAAGGACGAGTAGAAGTTAAGCTTGGGGATGTTGATACGTCTCCAACGTATCTATAAATTTTGATTGTTCCATGTTGTTATACTATCAATCTTGGATGTTTTATAATCATTTTATAGTCATTTTATATCATTTTTTGGTACTAACCTATTGACATAGTGCCAAGTGTCAGTTGCTGTTTTCTGCATGTTTTTACATCGCATGAAATCAATATCAAACGGAGTCCAAACACAACGAAACTTTACGGAGATTTGTTTTGGACCAGAAGGAACATTATGGGCCTTGGCTGCGCCTGGGGGGGGTGCTCCGAGGAGACCACAACCCACCAGGGCACGCCAGGAGGCCCAGGCATGCCCTGTTGGGTTATGCCCACCTCGTGTGCCCCCCCCCCCGGACCGCCTCTTTGCTCTACAAATACCCCAATATTCCCAAAACCTTAGGGGAGTCGACGAAATATTCATCCAGCCGCCGCAAAGTCTAGAACCACCAGATCCAATCTAGACACCATCTCGGATGGGGTTCACCACCTCCATTGGTGCCTCTCCGATGATGCGTGAGTAGTTCTTTGTAGACCTTCGGGTCCGTAGTTAGTAGCTAGATGGCTTCCTCTCTCTCTCTCTCTCTCTCTCTCTCTCTCTCTCTTGATTCTCAATACAATGGTCTCTTGGAGATCCATATGATGTAACACTTTTGTGGTGTGTTTGTTGGGATTGATGAAATTTGAGTTTATGATCAGATCTATCTTTTTATATCCATGAAAGTATTTGAGTTTCTTTGATATTTTTATGCATGATTTCTTATAGCATCGTATTTCTTCTCCAATATTTGGGTTTTTTTTGGCCAACTTGATCTATTTATCTTGCAATGGGAAGAGGTGCTTTGTAGTGGGTTCGATCTTACGGTGCTTGATCCCAGTGATAGAAGGGGAACCGACACGTATGTATCATTGCTACTAAGGATAAAATGATGGGGTGTATCTCTACATAGATAGATCTTGTCTACATCATGTCATCATTCTTATTGCATTACTCCGTTTCTCCATGAACTTAATACACTAGATGCATGCTGGATAGCGGTCGATGTGTGGAGTAATAGTAGTAGATGCAGGCAGGAGTCGGTATACTAATCTTGGATGTGATGCCTATGTAATGATCATTGCCTCGATATCGCCATGAGTATTTGAAGTTCTATCTATTACCCAACAGTAATTTGTTCACCCACCGTTTGCTATTTTTCTCGAGAGAAGCCACTAGTTAAACCTACGCCCCCCGGGTCTCTTTCTCATATATTTGCCTTTGCGATCTATATTTCCTTTGCATTTATTTTCAGATCTATTAAACCAAAAATACAAAAATACCTTGCTGCAATTAATTCTTATTTATTTTATTTGGTGTTCGATCTATCAATCTACTACAATTTTATCTCACGTCTGTTTGCCTATCTTGAGGCGCCGTACCCGGAAGGGATTGACAACCCCTTTAGCATGTCGGGTTGCGAGGACTTGTTATCTGTGTGCAGGGGTTGTTTACGTTGTGTTGCTTGGTTCTCCTACTGGTTCGATAAACTTGGTTTCATATCTGAGGGAAATACATACCGCCGCTGTGCTGCATCATTCCTTCCTCTTTGGGGAAATACCGACGTAGCTTCAAGCGACATACGCACCATATCTAATAAAGTACGGTTATGACGTCCGGACACACCATTACGCTGTGGTGTTCCAGGTGGTGTGAGTTGCGAAACTATTCCATATTGTTTCAAATGAAGACCAAACTCGTAACTCAAATATTCTCCTCCACGATCAGATTGTAGAAACTTTATTTTCTTGTTATGATGATTTTCCACTTCACTCTGAAATTATTTGAATTTTTTAAATGTTTCCGGCTTATGTTTCATTAAGTAGATATACCCATATCTGCTCACATCATATGTGAAGGTCAGAAAATAATGATACCCGCTGTGAGTCTCAACACTCATCGGACCGCATTCATCAGTATGTATTATTTCCAATAAGTCAGTGGCTCGCGCCATTGTTTCGGAGAACAGAGTCTTAGTCATCTTGCCTATGAGGCATGGTTCGCAAGCATCGAGTGATTCATAATCAGGTGATTCCAAAAGTCCATCAACATGGAGTTTCTTCATGTGCTCTATACCAATATGACCTAAACGGCAGTGCCACAAATAAGTTGCACCATCATTATTAACTTTGCATCTTTTGGCTTCAATATTATGAATATGTGTATCACTACAATCGAGATTCAACAAAAATAGACCACTCCTTAAGACTGCATGACCATAAAAGATATTACTCATATAAATAGAACAACCATTATTCTCAGATTTAAATGAATAACCGTCTCGCATCAAACAAGATCCAGATATAATGTTCATGCTCAACGCTGGCACCAAATATCAATTATTCAGGTCTAAAACTAATCCCGATCATAGATGTAGAGGTAGCGTGCCAACGGCGATAACATCGGCTTTGGAACCATTTCCCACGCGCATCATCACCTCGTCCTTAGCCAATCTCCGTTTAATCCGTAGCCCCTGTTTTGAGTTGCAAATATGAGCAACAGAACCAATATCAAATACCCAGGCGCTACTACGAGCATTAGTAAGGTACACATCAATAACATGTATATCAAATATACCTTTCACTTTGCCATCCTTCTTATCCGCCAAATACTTGGGGCAATTCCGCTTCCAATGACCAGTCCCTTAGTAGAAGCACTCAGTTTCAGGCTTACGTCCAGACTTGGACTTCTTCCCTTGAGCAGCGACTTGCTTGCTGTTCTTCTTGAAGTTCCCCTTCTTTCCTTTGCCCTTTTTCCTAAAACTATGGTCTTGTTAACCATCAACACTTGATGCTCCTTCTTGATTTCTACCTCTGTAGCCTTTAGCATTGCGAAGAGCTCGGGAATTGTCTTTTCCATCCCTTACATATTATAGTTCATCACGAAGCCTTTATAGCTTGGTGGCACTGATTGAAGAACTCTGTCAATGACACTATCATTAGGAAGATTAACTCCTAGCTGAGTCAAGTGGTTATGGTACCCAGACATTTTGAGTATGTGTTCACTGACAGAACTATTCTCGTCCATTTTGCAGCTGTAGAACTTGTTGGAGACTTCATATCTCTCAACTTGGGCATTTTATTGAAATATTAACTTCAACTCCTGGAACATCTCATATGCTCCATGACGGTCAAAACGTCTTTGAAGTCCCGATTTTAAGCCATAAAGCATGCCACACTGAACTATCGAGTAGTCATCAGCTTTGCTCTGCCAGACGTTCATAACATTCGGAGTTGCTCCTGCAGCGGGTCTTGCACCCAGCAGTGCTTCCAGGACATAATTCTTCTGTGCATCAATGAGGATAATCCTCAAGTTACTAACCCAGTCCGTGTAGTTGCTACCATCATCTTTCAACTTAGCTTTCTCTAGGAACGCAATAAAATTCAAGGGAACGGTAGCACGGGCCATTGATCTACAAAGTTTGTGTTCGCATTTCATCAAAGGAAAAGTGGGTTGTACCCACATGACATAGATATGCAAAAACTATCAAGTACGAAGTTCATGATAAATTAAAGCTCAATTAATCATATTATTAAAGAACTCCCACTTAGATAGACACCCCTCTAGTCATCTAAATGATCACGTGATCCATATCAACTAAACCATGTCTGATCATCACGTGAGATGGAGTAGTTTTCAATGGTGAACATCACTATGTTGATCATATCTACTATATGATTCACGTTCGACCTTTCGGTCTCAGTGTTCTGAGGCCATATCTGCCTATGCTAGGCTCATCAAGTTTAACTCGAGTATTCTGCATGTGCAAAACTGGCTTGCACCCATTGTATGTGAATGTAGATCTTAGCACACCCGATCATCACGTGGTGTCTCGGCACGACAAACTATAACAACAGTGCATGCTCAGGGAGAACACTTATACCTTGAAATTTAGTGAGGGGTCATCTTATAATGTGTCGGGACCCCGATTCTAAGTCACACTGATCTAGCATGTAACACCTCATATCACTTTGCGGCCTCACGTGCGGTATTCCCATGGGTGTCGCCTTACCATGGCCCAGGACCGTTTGCGCCTTTTGGCTCACGTATATGATAGTGTCTCTAGCATCCATATGACAGAGAATCCGAGTCGACATGACTAGTCGTGAACCCAAAGTGGCACTAACTTACGGGGACAGGCATACATGAATCAACATCGAGCATGTCGGTCAGCAGCGCGCGAATCCGGGCTGTAGCACTGGGATAACAGGACTCCGGTGAACCGGGCTGTAGCAGGCTAGTCAGGACTCCGGATGTCACCGCGTGACATTTCCCCGAAGGGACAGACACATGAACGAAGTGAATCACATGCCGGCCAGTCTAAGTGCTCCGGAGCAGTAGTGATTGGCTAGCAGGACTCCGGGTAAACCGGGCTGTAGTGGACTACCATGGCTCGATGGAATCACTAGACTACATTTCCCCATAAGAGAGGCTACCAAGGATAAACAATTAGGTTGTCGGATCCCACACATAGCAATACACGTCACATGTACGCATAACATGCAAGTATGTGCTGTACAACATGGCATCACAACATAACGCAAACTCCTGTAGATAAAGGCCCAGAAGAGCCACATAGCATTAATACAAGCAGAGGTCTCATGACCCATCATTCAGAGCATACAAGCAACGGAAGCATTACATGTCTGAGTACAGAAAACTACAAAAGAAAAAGGATGAGAAGCCTGACTATCTACAAGTCCCTCCCAAGGGTACAAGATCGTAGCTGAGGTAACAAGCTACCCTTCGAAGTCCAAGTGGTACTACTAGTGAGACAGATGTCTTACCTGCAAAACATAAATAAAGAAAACATGAGTACAAAGGTACTCAGCAAGACTTACATCAGATCCTATCATACATGCATTTGTATCAAGAAGGTGATGTGGGATTTAGTTGCAGCAAGCCAGCTTTGACTCAGTGGCTGTCGGATTTCGGGGTTCCGGCAGACCCTTGAGGTTCGAACACTGGGGTGCGCGCGGAGATTTCGCCTTCTACCTACCTGCACCCCACCGCCACGCTAAGATCTAAGCTATGGAAAGAACATCACAAGAGACACAGGGTTTATACTAGTTCAGGCCACCATTGTGGTGTAATACCCTACTCTAGTTTTTGGTGTGGTGGATTGCCTCTTGGGCTGATGATGATGAGCAATACAAGGAGGAACAACCTCGCGAGGGTCTGTTCTTGGCTTGGGGGATGAACTGCTAGGAGGAGTTCAGTCACCCTTCTCTCTCCCTCTCTGTGTGATGCTACTCGATCCGATCCCAGCTTGTTTCTGGGTTGGCCGATCTTTGATCCCCCCTACCCTGGGTGTGGCTAGTCCTATTTATAGGCAAAGGCCCTGGGCCTCTTCCCAAATATTGAGCGGGAAGGGCACCAACAATTGGCCATTTTGAAGGGGAACATCTGGTACACTTATCCTGACTAAAGTTGGTCCTCGCCTACCAAAGGCTCTGGTGGTAACGCTGGCTTGGGCTCCACAATGACTTCCTCCCTGCCGTTGGACTGGTCTTGGTCTTGTTGCACCGAAACGGGTGCCTTTGCTTGATGCTCTCGCCTGCGCTTGCTCCCTTTGCACCAAAGAGGAAAGAAGGACACTGCGCGAGCTGGCGCCCGCCTGGCGCCCTTGGTCGTCACGGCTTGCATCACGGGCACCTCGTGAGGTACCCCGCCTTGATCTCTCCGCCTCCTCACGAGCCAGCCTGACGAGGCCGTGCTTGAGGAAGCTCCGTGTCATCCGCCCCACGAGGCTTGGCCCCTCGTGAGGGTCTTGGGTCTGTGTCGATGAAGATGGGCTGTGCTGGGCCCCCCTTTGAGCCACGCCGCAGGCCGTAGGCAAGCAAGTCTGGGGACCCCCGTTCCCAGAACGCCGACAGTAGCCCCCGGGCCCAAGGCGCGCCCGGACTTGGCCGTGCAGGGAGGCGAAAGGGCAAGAGCGAAGCGCCGCGGGCCCTAACAGCCTGTGGCCTTGGGCGCTGCGTGGCGGTTGGTTGGACGTGGGCGTATCCACTTCCCCACGGCGCCTCGGCAACTGCACGGACTGGACAAGTCCCTGCATGCAAAGCGGGTCATGATTACCTGCGATCGTGGAGGCCGACGGTTGGCCCTCGCCTGCTATAAGTACAGAGCGGCTCGCGCCCTTCCAGTTCATCCCCCCTTTCTTCTCCTTCTTCTTCATGGCTCCGCCAAGGAGGTTCTCGTCCGCGGAGAAGGGGAAGGCTCGCCAGGTTGAGCCTGCCTCTCCCCCGCCCAAGCGCGGCCGAGGTCGCCCTCGCAAACATCCTGTGGCCACCATGGCAGCTCCCCGCGGCCATGGAGATGATTTCCAGCTCGGTAACGGGCCGACTGCTGCGGCCGGGGGGGGGGGGCGCGCTTTGGTCGCACGTTCCCCTAGGCCGCGCTTTCGCGCTGCAGAGGTGCTGCCGGAGTTCATCGTGTGGTCGGCGGAGCCAACTAGCACCCGGCTTCAACTTCCTTGCTTCCTCCTCGGCGAGCTCCCGGCCGGCGCCCCGGGCAGCCTCTGGCTTCAGGCTGATGGCTGCTGCAGCCGGGCCTCATTGGCTTCATTGGAGGTCTCCGCAGCCGGGAGCCTGGCCTTGACCCACAGTTGGCAGATGTCCACCCGCGCGCGTGGCCTGAGCCGTTGGTGCACCCTGCACTTCAAGTTTGACGGCGATGCCACCCTCTACGTGAGAGTGTTTGGGGAAGATGGTCGCCGCGCAGGGTGCTGCCCTGAGGACGACGACCGCGGCCGGGGACCCAGCCCCGGCGATGATGGAGAGGACAGCACTCGCGTGATTGGCGGCGGTCAGGGTTCCCCAAGCTTCACCGGTTCTTCTTCAGGCGGCGACTCTTCTAGCGGTGGCTGCTGTCAGCCTCCACGCCGTCGCACAGCGCGTCTGCCCGCCATCGCGCCTCGGTGAAGCGCGAGAGGGAGTCTGCCTGAGCCCCGGAGGCAGCCTGAGTCTTCCCTGCAGGCCGGTGTGAGGCGAGCTGCGCCTGATTTGCTCTTTCTTTTTCTTTTCCCTGCGTAAAAAGACAGTAGCGTGGAGCCCTGCGGGGGTGTGTTTGGGTTATTGCTGTTAGTCATCGCTTTGCTTCCGTTACCGTGCCTTCCGGCTACGTGCCTGCGTGTGGATAGCTCCCGGCCCCAGTCGTGGGGGGCGACTGACCCAGGCCCTGTGCTCGTGTCGCGGTGCCCGTGGGGCACGGACTGGAGGGGTGCTCCTGTAATGGACCCGGGTCACGAAACCTTTGAACGACTAGGACAGAAACACTCACGAGGGCGCTCGGCTGCCCCCCCCCCCTCACGAGGCCTTGCATAAGAGAAATCGAGGTAGGAGAGTGAAAAGTCGAAGAACCACAAGTCAAAGACGGCAACAACTTCAACAAAACTTCGAATGAGAATGAACAAGCCAACTGCGGAAAGCAAATGAAAAAGACGCGTCCGGCACCTAATCTAGTCTTCGACGTCTTCTCACCAGCGCGGAGCTAAGTGCTGCCACTGGGCGTTGGAGGGAGCCCCAGGGCCTGAGGCCGACGCTCCTGAGACTCCGGGGCGTGTACAGCCCCAACTCATTATTACGTGAGAGTGTCACGGGCGGCGAGCTTCACAGGCGTTGGCCTTCTTCATAGGCTCTGGGCCTTTTCCAAAACGCGACAGCTTCACAGGCATTCGCCTTCTTCACATGTTCTGGGCCTTTTCCAAAAAGGGTAATCTTCACAGGCATTCGCCTTCTTCACAAGCTCTGGGCCTTTTCCAAAACGGGACAGCTTCACAGGCATTCGCCTTCTTCACAGGCTCTGGGCCTTTTCCAAAATGCGACAGCTTCACAGGCATTCGCCTTCTTCACAGGCTCTAGGCCTTTTCCAAAATGCGACAGCTTCACAGGCATTCGTGTTCTTCACAGGCTCTGGGCCTTTTCCAAAACGCGACAGCTTAACAGGCATTCGCCTCTTCACAGGCTCTGGGCCTTTTCCAAAACGCGGCAGCTTCACAGGCATTCACCTTCTTCACAGGCTCTAGGCCTTTTCCAAAACGCGACATCTTCACAGTGTACAGCCCCGCCCTGACATGTGGCTGGCACGGTAGGGCCTGGCGAGGTGTATCTGGGCACCCGTGAGCCAGTGCGGGACTCACGGGGCCCTACCTCTAGGCGGGTTGCGCCTGGCACTGGGCCTTATCTTGTGATGTGTTCCTGCAAATTTCGTTAGATGCCGGCACTCTATGTCCTCGGGTCCCGGCCCTCGAGCTGGTCTCAGCCGTCGCTGGTATGCCAGGTCGCGATGCCGTGGACAAGGCCAGAGGGTGAGGGCTGGAGAGCCAGTAAGAGCCCTGAGTCGTGATGCTCAGGTACCCCCCCTTTAACGTGCAAGTGGTCATCATGGAGAAGAAGAGGTGCCATGGACCGGCATCAAATAATCAAGCATAGTGGGTCGAACGCATAGCCGGAAATAAACGCTAAAGGGATACGTGCCGCTGGGTCTGGCCCGAGCGACTTGGGGATGATGCAGCCCGAGGGGCGCCCCGAACAAAGTAAGCTAACAACATGAAATAAAAGGGATACATGCCGCAGGGACGGACCCACGCGGCCTGGGAATAATGCAGCCCTGGGGGGCGCTCCCAGCTGGAAATGAAACTTGAAAGATGTCACCTGATGATGTTGAGGACAAAGCATCGTTGGTGTAGCAGACTTGGTGGCTGTGGAAGCCGATCCTCACAAGCCCCCAAGCCCAGAGGCCTCGGGAGGCTCCGGAGGCGCTAGTGGCTCCTCGCGGGCCATCTCCATCTCCGCCAGGGCTGCGGAACGCCTGGCCTCTTAAGCCTCAATGATGCCCCTCATGAGGCGCTGGTATGTGGCAGCCGCGCTCGGGCATGCGAACGTAGCTGTGGGGCGGACCTTCAAAGCGCCCCACTTGCGAGGGCCAGAGGCGCTCCAGAGAGGCGACTCGATTGAGCCCTGGTATGTCGATGCAGACGCGCAGCCCACCATCCTCGCCTGGATGGGGAGCCATAGCTGGTAGGCGACGGCCGCCTCTCATGACTCTTGACTCTTGTAGCTCCTGAATGGCCTTGCTGACGAACTCCTGAGGGTCTGGCCCTCCTTGCCTTACTCCTTCTTGAGGGAAACGTGCTTCGAAACACACCTCCATGTGGTGCCCAAGCACCTCCCTCGTGACCCTAGCCAGGTCGGTGGCCCTCCAGGGGAGAGCCCCCGAGCCCTGCCTGAGGAGGGCTCTGGGTGCGCTTTCCTATGCGATGGAAGGAGGTTCCCCCTGGGCAGGCGCGGGCCCTGAGGGGCCTTCCTCCTGAGGAGCCGGGACGGACGATGTCTTCTTCTTCTTGGGGGTGGCCTCGGGAAGCCTCCTGCTTCCGCGATCCGGGTCTTCCAGTGATGCGGCCTGAAAGGCTCGTTCCAGGGAACACACCGCGTCCTTCTCTTCACAGGGCACCGTGATGACTCCGCCACTTCCTGGCATCTTGAGGACGTTGTAGCCGTCGTGAGTCACGACCATGAACTTGGCCAGCGCTGGGTACCCGAGGATGGCGTTGTACGGCAGGCGAATGTGAGCGACGTCGAAGTCGATGAGCTCGGTGCAGTAGTTGTTGCGTGCCCCGAAGGTGACAGGGAGGCGGACCTGCCCAATCGGGACCGTGGAGCCGTCGGTGACTCCGGAGAAAGGCTTGGTTGGCTGAAGCTGGTTGTAGGGCACTTGGAGATTGTTGAATGTTTCCACGGACAGGACGTTGAGCCCTGCACCGCCATTGATGAGGGTCCTGGTGACCAGCACATTGCTGATGATTGGGGAATGAAGCATCGGGAGGACTCCGGCCGTGGCCGCACACTTGAGCTGATCCGCTGAGCTGAACATGATGGCGCACGCCGACCACCTGAGAGGGCGCGTGGCTTCGAGCTTGGGGAGGACTGCATTCACTTCGCGGGCGAACTGCTTGAAGATGCGTTGAAAGGCTGGGGCTTGATCCCCGCCCAGGATGCAGGCGATCGCGCGCGGCTCCTGGAAGCCCCTAGCCCCCTCGTCCTGATGGTGGTCCTCATTTCTCCTTAGCTGCGGCAGCAGCAGAGATAGGCCTACGTTGCCTTGCGGGCGATCCTCGCGAGGCTGATCCCTCCAGTCTCCCTCGCGAGGCAGGTCTTGCCAGTGATCCTCGCGAGGTCGGTCGCGCCACCCTTGGCGCGGGCAGCGGTCCTCCCAGCGTCCTGCGTTCCTTCCTCCTCCTCGACCGTAGCCCCGGTCACCGCGGTCGGGATGACGGCCGATCCTTCCTTCTCGCACGGCTCGGAGCTCTTGACATTCGTTGGTGTTGTGGGTGTGGAGGTCGTGGTACACACAGTACCGACTGCCCTTGGAAGATTCGGGCTGATCTCTGCCCCGCTTGGTGTCTGATTCTGCCGCGAGCACGGCAGCCCCCTTGCGCTTCACATCCTTGGCCTTGGGCTTCTTCTCTTCTGGGTCTGCGGCAGGCAGCTCGAGGAGGGAGAGACGCCCTTCCTCAGCCCTGGCGCACTTGGTCGCCAAGTTGAACAGCTCCAAGGAAGTGCACTGGTCTTAATGCATTGCCAGCTCCTCCTTCATCTTGACGTCGCGCACGCCGTCGGAGAAGGCTGAGATGATGGCTTCCTCGGTCACCTTGGGAATCTTGAGGTGTGCGTTGTTGAAGCGCTGGATATACTTCTGCAGAGTCTCTCCGGGTTGTTGCTTGATGCAGCGCATGTCGCTCACGGCGGGTGGCCGGTCGCGAGTACTTTGGAAGTTGGCGATGAAGCGGGTGCGCATCTCGTCCCAGGAGGAGATCGTGCCTGGAGCTAGGTTCAGGAGCCAGGTGCGGGCCCCATCCTTGAGCGCCATGGGAAACCAGTTCGCCATGACCTTCTCGTCTCTGTTGGCAGCTTTGATGCCCGGCTCATAGAGCTGGAGGAACTCCGCAGGGTCGGCCGTGCCGTCGTAACGAGGAGGCAGGTCTGGCTTGTACTTGCCGGGCCACGCGACGCTGCGTAGCTCGGTGGTGAAGGCACGGCAGCCTGCTATGGCCACAGGAGGCCTTGGGTGACAAAGAGCTTGGTCTTGCAGGTCCCCATGCACTGCAGCTGGGAGCAGCGCGGGATCTTGACGTGCGGGAGCAGGAGCATGGTCGCGACGTGCCGGAGCAGAGAGCGCCCGGGCAGCTTCTTGCGGGCGAGGGACTTCTTGGCAGCTCTGCTCTTGCCGTGCTAGCACCTGACGAAGCGGGTTCCGCCCAGGGGCCACGCGCCTTGGACCCTAGGCGCCTTCTTGAAGAGGAGGCGGCTGGGGCGCCCCCGGAGCTTCGTCTCCCGCGCAGGGCGGGGTGCGGTGCAGTGGAACGGACGGCGCAGGAGAGCCCCCTGCGGCGCGGACGAGCTCGGCGACGCGGTCGAGCCATTCTTCTAGACGTCGTCGACGGGACGGTAGCGCAGGAGCTCGTTTGCTGCGATGAGCATAGCTCGAGCTTCCAAGGGTGCGCGGAGCGCGCGGGACGAAGAACCAGCTGGGGTGAGCGAGGGAGTAGCGGTGCGGCCGTCTTGCCGCACGGACGGATGCTAAGACGACGCTTGCTGCTCGTTTCCGGCCGGGCCGGTGGCGGCGTTGACGGCAGGTGACGGGGAACGGCGAGGATGCCCGCCGACAGGAGCCGCCTAGGCGACGTGGGAAGCGAGAGCGGCTCGGCGCTCGGCATGGACCCGACGAGCGTCAGACATGGACGCGATGGTCGGAGGAGAACGGGGCGGTGGAAGACGAATCCCGGCGCACCCCTACCTGGTGCGCCAAATGTCGGATTTCGGGTTCCGGCAGACCCTTGAGGTTCGAACACTGGGGTGCGCGCGGAGATTTCGCCTTCTACCTACCTGCACCCCACCGCCACGCTAAGATCTAAGCTATGGAAACAACAGCACAAGAGACACAGGGTTTATACTAGTTCGGTCCACCATTGTGGTGTAATACCCTACTCTAGTTTGTGGTGTGGTGGATTGCCTCTTGGGCTGATGATGATGAGCAATACAAGGAGGAACAACCTCGTGAGGGTCTGTTCTTGGCTTGGGGGATGAACTGCTAGGAGGAGTTCAGTCACCCTTCTCTCTCCCTCTCTGTGTGATGCTACTCGATCCGATCGCAGCTTGTTTCTGGGTTGGCCGATCTTCGATCCCCCTACCCTGGGGGTGGCTAGTCCTATTTATAGGCAAAGTCCCTGGGCCTCTTCCCAAATATTGAGCGGGAAGGGCGCTAACAATTGGCAATTTTGAAGGGGAATATCTGGTACACTTATCCTGACTAAAGTTGGTCCTCGCCTGCCAAAGGCTCTGGTGATGACGCTGGCTTGGGCTCCACAATGACTTCCTCCCTGCCGTTGGACTGGTCTTGGTCTCGTTGCACCGAAATGGGTGCCTTTGCTTGATGCTCTCGCCTGCGCTTGCTCCCTTTGCACCAAAGTGGAAAGAAGGACACTGCGCGGGCTGGCGCCCGCCTGGCACCCTTGGTCGTCATGGCTCTCGTCACGGGCACCTCGTGAGGTACCCCGCCTTGATCTCTCCACCTCCTCATGAGCCAGCCTGACGAGGCCGTGCCTGAGGAAGCTCTGTGTTGTCTGCCCCGCAAGGCTTGGCCCCTCGCGAGGGTCTTGGGTCTGTGTCGATGAAGATGGGCCGTGCTGGGCCCCCCTTTGAGCCACGCCGCAGGCCGCGGGCAGGCAAGTTTGGGGATCCCCGTTCCTAGAACGCCGACAGTGGCTATCCTATTCTACGACTACGAGAAACTTCTTTGAGGTGAGGCAGCGCACACGAGTCCACTAATCACCACATCAATACACTACTATGGATTCATCCCCGTGTCTCTACGAGAAGGCCATCCATAGCACTCACACTTGTCTTGAGCATTTTAGAGTATCCACTTTAAGTTGTCTATGTACCATGTAAGCATCCAAGAAGTCCATAACCGAGGACACGGCTATTCGAATAGATCATGATAACCCTGCAAGGGTGTACTTCTTCACACACGCTCTCACCACTTATCACCATGTACACGTCATGTATCTCGGCAACCTTCAAGCGGAAGCCTGGCGAGGGTGTCGGCCACAACCTGACTAACCACACAAGACTCTGGTCCAGGTTTATCACCTATTCGGGTTCCATCCGCAAGGAGATCCGGCCAGGGTTTCGCTCACGGCCCCAAACGATGTGTACAGGGTTCTCGAGCCCACCATCCGGGTGCCACTCAGTACACCGGGCCACGTGTGCCTAGTCTGTCCCAAGTCCACCCTGCCGGGTGACACTCGGTAGAAAAAAGCACTAACTACAAACACCAGAAACTAGTTGCAACTCCTGGACAGAGATCAAGTTGGCTAATAAGTCGAGAGGGGTCGAGTTACCGGAACCCAATGTGTGGTAGTAGCTAGTCATTGGACAACTTACACAGAGCTCAATTCTTAAGGACGGTCCCAATGAGACAACCCACCATGTACTCCTACATGGCCTCTCACCGCTACCTTAACCAAAACGTGTTCACACGCTTAACTCTCAGCACCAGAACATATCGTAACACTCCAATTCATTCTCGATGAATCAGACCTGACATACTCTATGAAATAGCAGGCAATGCATGGTAGGAACACAACATGGCTCAATCAACTCCTACACATGCTAGTGGGTTTTAACTATTTACTGTGGCAATGACAGGTCATGCACAGGAATGGGTTCAACTACCGCACCATAAGGTAGTAGTTGAATCGTTGTTGTCCTAATGCAACAAATGAGAGCAGGAGCGAGAGAGTAGGATTGTATCGGAATGAACAAGGGGGTTTGCTTGCCTGGTAGATCAACAGGGGGCACTGCTCCTCTGACAGGTACTCTGGATCGGTCTCCGGAACCTATCGAGAAGGAACGGTGTCGATAATCAAACACAAGCATATGCAACAATATGATGCATGAACATCACATGAGTATGTGATGTTGTTTGTGTTAATTCATCTAGCATTCGTTTGCATGGAGTCAATTTGAACCAAAGTTTCAAATGCAACTCCAAAATAAGCCTTTACAAATGCCATTCATGTGTTTCCTCATATACAACATGTATAAGTTGGTTTGTCATGCATGAAAATGGTACAGATGGATAGATTGAATTTTTCTAATAATTTTTCATATATAAATTATTTCAATCTGAGCTATGGTTGAATTTCTATGAATTTTTGAAGTTTAGCTAATTTTCTGGAATTTCCTGATTTAATTTAAAACCAGAAAAGAATTAATTGCGTCAGCACGACATCTGAGTGACATCAACAGGTCAACGGGTCGGTCCAGGTCAAACCTGACCAGTGGGACCCATATGTCAGTGTCTAGCTAACTAACTTAAGTTAATTCGCACTAATCTAATCCTAATCTAGCTTAGTTAAGGTCCTGGGCCCACATGTCAGTATCAGCAGGCTAATTAGGCTTAATTAACACTTAACTAAAATTAGTAGGGGCCTGGGCCCACTTGTCAGCGATCCTGGGGAGGTCAAACCCCTGGTCAACGGGGTCAAACCCGCCGGCGACTCGACGCCAGCGAGGCCAGACGCGGCGGAGGGCCTCGGATTTGGTCCTTCGGTGACCAAATGGGCCGCGGAGACCATCTCTGAGGAGCTGGTGCTCGCGCGCATCTAGTGGAGGAAACGGGAGGACGCGGGGTGGCCGGAGCTCACCGGAGCGGAGTTCGCAGCGGCGGTCGGAGCATGGCTCCGAGCGGAATGTGGCTGCAGGGCACGACAGGAGCTGCGGGTGGCGGTGTTGGCCTTCTGGGAGGTTGCTGAGCGCGGTGGCAGGTGCAGTCGCGGGCTGCGGTGGCTCTGGCCACGACGGGGAGGTACCACGGCAGCGCGACCGCTCGGGTCCGGCGGCTAGTGTGGCTACGGCACGAAATCGAGCTCGGGGAAGGAGGGAAAATGGAGTAGAGCTCACGGGGAGACCGTAGACGTCGTCAGCGAGCTCGGGGACGCGCTGAGCTCGACGGTGCGGCGATGGGGATCCACGGCGGCCGGAGGTGATGACGACGATGATGGAGGCGCTCCAGGGCGCTCTAGCTTGCGTGGCTGAGGGAGACGATGCAGGGCAATGTCGCGGAGCTCGTGGGCATGACGAGAGGGCGAGGGGGAGGCGGTGAGCGTGACAACGGCGAGCGGCGGCGACGGGCGTGCTCAGCCGTGAGAGAAAGAGCAAGGGGGAGACGGCAGAGGAGGGGATCGACTGGGGGGATGAGAGGGAAATGGGGAAGTGTGTGGCGCTCCAGGAGCCTCTCCCACGTCGGCGGAAGCAGGAGGTGGCCACGGCGTGTGGCCGCATGCGGTGGGCACGCGCCTCTCGTCCTCCTCGCGAGAGGAGGGGGACGACTGGCAGAGGGCCTGGTGGGCTGGGCCGGCCTGCTGGGCCGCACAGTGCCAGGCCGCAGGTAACCCAGGTAAGGTTTTTCCCTTTTTGTTTCTTTTCTATTTTTTGACATTTGTTTTGACTTAGTAATAATAATAAATCATTTTATTTACTTCTGTAAATTTTTGTAGGAACTAGTTGGATTGCTCCAAAACTTCTCACCAATTAACATAATTTTTGGACATATATCATATATATAGCAAATATATATCCAAAGCAATTAATTACTGGATTAATTCCAAATGCCCAAAATAAATACTTATGAGCTCTTGAAAATATTGGTTTGAGTTTTTACCTCTGACCAATATTTTCAAAGAGCAACACGAACATTTTCTTGGACCTTTTTGGAGCAATTTTTATCTGGGTTATTTCCAGAAATGATTTCTGAGGGTTTCACAAATCCTCGTTTCAAATTTAAATGGAATTTAAACATGAGGCACAAATGAGGCTAGCCTAGGTCATACCAGAACTAGGGATGTGACAACTCGCCCCCACTCGAAAGAATCTCGTCCTGAGATTCAGGGGTCGGCGGATAGAAAGTGGGGTACTCAAGTCGAAGACGATCTTCATGCTCCCAAGTAGCTTCTCTCTCGGAATGATGAGACCAGTGAACCTTGAGAAACTTGATGTTATGACGTCGAGTGACACGCTCTGCTTGATCCAGAATGCGGACGGGGTACTCTCGATAAGTGAGGTTATCTTGGAGATCAAGCGTTTCGTGGTCCACTCCGCGGATGGGATCCGAGAAGCAACGCCTGAGTTGAGAGACGTGGAAGACATCATGTACTCGAGAATGCGACCTCTCCTCGTTTACCGAGAATGCGAAAAGGACCAATGTAACAAGGGGCCGCCCTTGATACCGAAACGATGGGTACCCTTCAAAGGGGTAACCCGAAGGTAAGCTTTGTCACCAACTTCATAAGCCAATTTCTTATGACTACGGTCATACTGGCTCTTTTGACGAGATTGGGCTGTTTTCAAATTTTCACGAATGATGCGAACTTGCTCTTCTGCCTCCTGGATCATATCCGGTCCAAAGAATTGTCTTTCACCGGTTTCTGACCAGTTCAAAGGTGTTCGACATCTTCGTCCATACAGAACCTCAAAAGGAGCTTTCTTGAGGCTGGATTGGTAGCTATTGTTATAAGCAAACTCGGCGAAGGGAAGACACTTCTCCCAATCCATACCGAATGAGATAACACAAGCTCTAAGCATGTCTTCGAGAATTTGGTTGACCCTTTCCACCTGACCACTTGATTGAGGGTGGAAAGCGGTACTGAAGGAAAGATGGGTGCCCATGGTAGTTTGGAAACTCTCCCAGAAATGAGAAGTGAAAAGACTACCACGGTCTGAATTGATCTCTAGTGGAACACCATGAAGTGACACTATTCGAGAAATATATAAGTCAGCGAGCTGACTAGCAGTGATACTCTCTCGAATAGGTAGGAAGTGAGCCACTTTGGAAAGATGATCAATGACTACGAAGATAGCATTATTCCCTCTCTTGGTCCTGGGAAAGTCGATGATGAAGTCCATACCAACTTTATCCCATTTCCACTCAGTAATAGCTAAAGGCTGAAGGGTGCCAGCAGGCCTTTGATGCTCTACCTTAACGCGATGACAAATGTCACAGTTAGCAATGAACTCAGCGATTTCTCTCTTCATCCTAGTCCACCAGAACCTTTGGCGCATGTCCTGATACATCTTAGTACTACCGGGATGAATCATGAGAGGAGATTCATGAGCCTCCTTAAGAATAAGTTGTCGTAGATGTTGATTCTTGGGAACCACCAAGCGATTCTCAAAGAAAACAACACCTCGATCATCTATGGAGAAACTACCAGCAATGCCCTTGGCAATGTTTCTCTTGATCCGGGTAATCCCCGTATCATGCTTCTGGGCTTCTATGATATGATCCACAAGAGTAGGTTTCGCCACCAAGGTAGAAAGGAATCCGTGAGGAGCAATGTGAAGGTTGAGCTTACATAACTCCTCATGGAGAAGTGGTTGGCCCTGTTGCAACATGAGATTGTTGCAATAGGACTTACGACTTAGTGCATCAGCCATGACATTTCCCTTGCCTGGGGTGTAGGTAATCCCTAAGTCGTAATCTGAGATCAACTCCAACCAACGCCTTTTTCTAAGGTTCAAATCTGGTTGGGTGGAGATATACTTGAGAATCTGGTGATCGGTGTAAATCTCGCAACATTTACCAAGAAGGTAATGTCGCCATGTCTTAAGTGCATATACTACGGCTGCAAGCTCTAGATCATGTGTAGGATAATTATCCTCATGTGGATGCAACTGTCGAGATGCATAGGCAATCACATGGTGATCTTGCATAACAATGCAACCTAGTCCCTGTCGTGAGGCGTCACAATAGATAACAAAGTCTTTAGTGAAATCCGGTGGCACAAGTATGGGAGCAGAAGTCTGGTGTCTTTTCAGTTCCTGAAAACTGTGCTCACACTGTGGGGACCACTCTAACTTTTTATCTTTCTTGAGAAGTTCCGTGAGAGGTTTGGCCACTTTGGAGAAGTTTTCAACAAAGTGGCGACAATAACTGGCTAGGCCAAGGAAACTCCTAACTTGCTTAACCGTTTCAGGCGGAGTCCAATCAAGAACTGCCTGAACTCTCTTGGGATTGACGGCAATGCCCTTGCCAGAGATCACGTGGCTGAGATAGGTCACTTCTGGCAACCAAAATTCGCACTTGGAGAACTTGGCATAAAGGCGGTGCTCTCTGAGTTTTTCTAACACAAGTCTAAGATGTTCGGCATGCTCTTCCTCGTTCTTCGAGTAGATAAGAATATCATCGAGGTAAACCACGACGAACTTATCTAAGTACTCCATGAAGATCGAGTTCATCAAGCGAGAGAATGTAGCTGGAGCATTGGTTAGACCAAAGGACATGACGGTGTACTCGTACTGGCCATAACGAGTGACAAAAGCCGTCTTAGGAATGTCCCCGTTTCTAAACTTGATTTGGTGGTAGCCTAACCTCAAATCCATCTTTGAAAAGACTGAGGATCCAGCGAGTTGATCATACAGGTCATTGATCCTGCGGAGCGGATACTTGTTCTTTATCGTGACCAAATTAACGGGACGATAATCTACAACCATTCGGTCCGTACCATCCTTCTTCTTGACAAAGAGGACGGGGCAAGCCCAGGGAGAAGAACTAGGACGGATGAAACCGTTTTGCAAGATTCATCGAGTTGTTTCTTAAGCTCAGCTAGTTCTAAGGGTGCCTTCTTGTAAGGTCTCCTAGAGATTGGGGCGGTTCCTGGGATAAGATCTATGACAAACTCTACATCTCTGTTAGGTGGAATACCTGGCAGTTCCTCTGGAAAGACATCCGGAAAGTCACGGACTACCGGGATATCTTCAAGGTCTGGAAGAGGGTTGGCATTAAGAGAATAGAGTTGGCGCTTTGCAACTCTAGTGGAGACAGTGACTATCTTGCCAGATGGGTGTGTAAGATGAACATACCTGGTGAAACAATCAATCTTGGCATGATGAGTTGTCATCTAGTCCATACCCAAGATGATGTTAATATCTGAAGACTTGAGGGATACAAGTGATGCAAGGAATACAAGTCTGTCAACAAGGATTTCATTACCATGGCTTATCCTGGTAGTTTGCCATCTAGACCCTGGAGTTTGGATTTCAAGTGGAGTTGGCATATCACAAAATGGCATGTCGTGCAAACAAGCATAGCCTTAAGAGATGAAGGAGTGAGATGCTCCGGTATCAAACAGAACCGAAGTTGGATGACAGTTGACAAGGAGTGTACCCAGAATGACATCCGGATCATCATGAGCGTCTTTAGCTGAGACATGATCCACACATCCGCGTTCAGTGGGAGCTGACTTGACACTAATCATCTTGCGTGATGGCTTACCACGGCCAACAGACTTCTCAGGCAGGGGTGGAGCATAGTTGGTTTGAGAGCAGTCACGTGCATAGTGTCCTGGCTCTCCACATGTGAAACAAGTCCCTGAAGTAGGACGTGGACCGCATTGACAAGCGGTCTACCAATAGGCCTGGGTGGAGCATGTAACTGAATTGGGTGAGGTGCCACACAAGAAGGCCTCGGTGTATAACCGGGTGGAAGAGCGGAGTTCGGAACCCAAATCCGGCGCTTCTGCGAAGTAGAACCGGAGGAAGAACCCAAATCACGGGTGTGCTTACGATACTCCTCGTAAGTGAGTTGAGCTGTCTCTGCATTAATGGCCTTGTTCACAAGAGCCTGGAATGTATTGCAATGATGCAAGTGGAGATCACGACGCAACTTGGGGTTGAGACCCTTCCGGAACCTAGCCTGCTTCTTGGCGTCTGTGGACACCTCTTCTGTAGCATAGCGGGAAAGGTTCTCAAACTCTCTACTGTAAGCATCAACAACCATCTTATCCTAGGTGAAACTACAAAAATCTTCTCTCTTGCGGTCAATGAGAGCCAGAGGGATGTGATGCTCACGAAAAGTCTCAGTGAAATCTCTCCATGTGGTTATCTGGCCAGCTGAAAGCATAGCCTCATAGTTCTGCCACCAAAGACTAGCAGGACCTTCCAGATGATAAGCAGCGTAGGTGACCTTGTCACTTTCAGCTACGTTCGCAGAACGCAGTTTGTGTGTGATACTACGGAGCCATTCATCTGCATCGAGTGGTTCAATGGAATGATGGAAGGTAGGTGGTTTCAGACCAATGAAATCATAGATGGTCGCTGACTCTTTGCACTGGGGTGCGGTGTTCTTCTCGATACGTGCTAACAAGCGGTTAGACTCACGCTTGTTCCTCTCCATCTCTAACATGAACTCTGCCAAATGAAGACTGGTCGGGAGGATCCTCATCCACTACAAAAAAAAGACACATCCGTGACATTTTGGGTCGAACGAATTTTTTTTCTGTCATACATATGACACTTCTATGACGATAATTGTGACAAAACCCGGTATCATCATAGACGTGGTGGGCTCCTACTTCTATGACAAAAAATCATGACAGAAAATGGGCTTTTCTTCCTGGGCGGGCCGGAGACGCAGCTGCATGACATTCTTTGGGCCGTCCATGACGGAAAAAACCGTGGTAGAAGCGAGGGGGAGGAAAATTTCGGGGAGTTCCCGGTTACGGTGGGAGGTCGGGTGCCGAGCGATGCGCGTTTCTCTCGTACACATACACGCATGTGTGCGAGGCGTTGGCTCTAACTGAACCCGAGCGAGGCGTTGGGCTCTAACTGAACCTGAGCAATTGCACTGCAGGCTACGCGTTATTGAACCCGAGCGGTCGATCGATGGCTGTTAACTGAACCCGATCGAGCGATTCCTTGGCTACTGCTGCTAACTGAAGCCGATCGATGGGATGAACAGTGAGCGTTGCGGGGGGTTTGGATGAACAGTGAGGGATGGCGTTGCCTCTGGATGAACAGGACCCCGTGGTGTGGTGGAGGGCTAGATGAACAATAGACGATGGAGGGGTGCCCGTGGAGGGGTGGATGAATAGGACCCCATGGTGTGGAGGACAGGATGAATAGTAGACGGTGGAGGGGTGCCCGTGGAGGGGTGGTTGAACAGGACCCCGTGGTGCGGAGGGCTGGATGAACACTAGACGGTGGAGGGGTGGTTGGACAGTAGCCGGTGGAGTAGCGCGCGGTGGAGGCTGGATGAACAGGAGCCCGTGGAGGCTGGAGGAGGTCGGCGGTGGACGAACAGTAGCTCGTGGAGGCTGGAGGGGGTCGACGGTGGAGATGAACAATATCCCGTGGAGTCCTGTTTTGCGGTACGCCACACCCCTCCCAATGAACAGGACCCCCGTTTCGACCGTAGGAGGTCCGTTTCCTCCGTTTTGCGGTACGCCACACCCCTCCCGATCAACAGGACCCCCGTTTCGACCATAGGAGGTCCGTTTCCTCCGTTGTGCGGTACACCAGGCCTCGTTTCCATCACCTCTTCCGTCCAAGCCCTCCCGATGAACATGACCATGCATTCCGTTCCGACCCATGAACACGACGACGACGATGTTTCTCCGTTCCGACCCAGCCATGTACACGAGCCCTCGCCGTACGTATGCGCGAGTAGGCGTTCGAGACCCCGCCCGTATGTACACATACGTGGTCGTATTTTCTTTCTTGCACCCTGGCCGCCTCTACTATGACACGTGCGTGCCTCTACATCCACCAGTATATATGTACGTACACGTTCGCGACCAGAATGACAACGCTACGTACGCTTCGACCAGGTGGGTCCCGACTATCAGGCACTTCCTTGCCTGCGAAGATGTAGCTGGTGGGTCCCAGCAGTCAAGGGGGCGAAATACGATGGCCCGTCCGGTGGGTCCCCGCTGTCAGGTGGAGGAATAATTATTTTGCACGTAATAAGGAGGCACTTCCTTGCTGCGGCCGTGGACCCAGCTATTAGCCTCTCCACGTACAGTCCACGTCTGATGGAAGTCATTCCTTGACCATGTTGACCACGCCGCCCCGAGATCACCAGGGCGGTGGACGATGGTGAGGCCTAGGAAGGGGACGACGCGGAGCCAGGGAAGACGCGGCAGTGGATGCCCACGCGTAGAGGAGTACGACGGTTCACTGGTTCGCTGCGGTGTGAGACTGCCGTCGCCGCAGAATAACAGGTGGTGTGGGTGAGTAGAGGGATGGCCTGGCCAGCGGTGGGAGTAGTAGGGGGCGGTGAGGCCTCCGCCGCATCGCAGCCGGCCATGGGAGGTAGGAGCATGAGGCACGACCGACGCTGGTTTGGGCGGCTGGAGCAAGAAGACCAGAGGTTGAAGAAGCACTACACCGTTGGATGGACATCGTACGGTCACTGGAGCTAGAATCGTGCATATTGACTAAGTTGACAAAGCCCTCCGTCCCCGTCAACTTAGTAGGCCCACAAGTCAGCCTCCCAGCAAGGTGGGTCCCAGCTAGCCGGGGGAGTATTCATTTTTTGTGCGTAATAAGGAGGCACTTCCGATGGGTCCGAGCTGACAGCGGGGGTAATGTTTTTTCGCGAAATACGGTGGCCCGTCCGGTGGGTCCCAGCAGTCAGGGGAAAACAATTTTTTTCGCAAAATACTGGTGGCCCGTCCGGTGGGTCCCTGCTGTTAGGTGGAGGAATAATTATTTTCCGCGTAATAAGGAGGCACTTCCTTGCAGCTGTCGTGGACCCAACTGTCAACCTCTCCACGTACAGTATTCTTCCGATGGAATTCGGTCGTTGACCACATTGACCACGGCGCGCCGACGGCACCACGGCGGTGGACGACGGCGAGGCCTAGGAAGAGGACGACGCGGAGCCGGGGAAGACGCGGCAGTGGATGCCCACGCGGAGAGGAGTACGAGGGTTCACTGGTTCGGTTGCGCTGCCGTCGCCGTAGAATAACAGGGGGTGTGGGTGAGTGGAGTGGATGGATGGCCTGGCCAGCGATGGGAGTAGTATGGGGGCGGTGAGGCCTCCACAGCAGCACAGCCGGCCACGAGAGGCAGGAGCAGGCGGCACGACCGGTGCTGGTTTGGGCTGTTGGAGCAAGAAGACCAGAGGTTGAAGAAGCACTACGGCCGTTGGATGGACATCGTATGATCAGTCGAGCTAGAATCGTGCATATTGACAAAGTTGACAAAGCCCTTCGTCCCCGTCAACTTAGTAGGCCCACTATACTGGGTCCCAGCTAGCAGGGGGAGTATTCATTTTTTTGTGTAATAAGGAGGCACTTCCTTGCGTGCGAAGATATAGCTGGTGGGTCCGAGTTGTCAGCGGCTGTAACATTTTTTTCACGAAATACAGAGGCTGTTTTGGTGGGTCCCAGATGTCAGGTGGAGGAAATCATTATTTTGCGCGTAATAAGGAGGCATTTGCTTGCGTGCGGCCGTGGACCCAGCTGTCAGCCTCTCCATGTACAGTCCACTTCAGATGCATGTCGGTCGTTGATCACGCTGACCACGCCACGCTGAGAGCATCAGGGCGGTGGACGACGGCGAGGCCTAGGAAGGGAACGACACGGAGGCAGGGAAGACTCGGCCGTTGTTTTTGTTTCCCACGCGTAGGGGAGTACGACTGTACGAGGGTTTACTGGTTCGTCTGCCGTCATCGGAGAATAACAACAGGTGTGGCTGAGTAGAGGGATGGCTAGGCCAGCGATGGGAGTACGGTGGGGCAGTGAGGCCTGCGCGGCAGCACAGCCGACCGCGGGAAGGAGGGAGCAGGCAGTCCCGCCGGCGCTTGTTTGAGCGGCTGGAGCGGCAAGAGCAGAGATTAAAGAAGCACGACGATCATTGGATGGACATCAAACAGTATACAGGCCATCTGTGGAAAGCCTCAAATCTATGGAAAACAGCATACAACCCATCTGCCATTATTTCAAATAATTTACAGCCCATTTGCTAATTCTTACGGGTTTTTTTGGAGCCCATATTCTTTATGTTAGCATTACAACCCATATTGTGGCCACGGTTAAAAAATTATACGAAATTTTGCATATGTCGGTGCGGTCTGAACTGTTTTTAATCCCAAAATTTCGAGTCACATTCAGACTGATTTTAAAAATAAATGTATATCAATATAAAATCCAATAAATTGTCCACGCATAAAAATCAATGCAATTTAAAATCTCGAAATGAAAAAAAGATATTTGAAAATAATTGCCGGTTTGATGTGTTTTAAAAATGTACAGCCCATTTCTCATTACTGATAGGCCATTTTCTCGGCCAGCCGAACGAAGCTCTCCTCGTCTTGAAAGATTTGCAGCCCAATAGGCCTGATAAAGCGACTTACTTGACAAATCACAAAAAAACTGGGCTAGCCATTTTCAGAAAGAAAAAAACTACTAGGCTGGTCTGTGGTAAACATAAAAGAAAAGGCTGTCTAGACAGGCCATAGTGTCCCGCACAGCCCAGTTGACACCCTGCTTCCGTCTCAAAAACAAACTAGATAAATGCCACTCCAATTATGGCGATTCATAAAAATGCCACTGCAATTTCCAAACTTTGAAAAATGCCACTGCAATTTTTGCAAACTTTGAAAAACACCACTGCAGTTTGCAAACTTTGAAAAATGCCACTCCAGACTTCGAAAAATGCCACTAGAAATGGCATGAAATGGCATTTTTCAAAGTTTGGAAATTGCAGTGGCATTTCTCAGATACACCAGATTTGGAGTGGCATTTATCAAATTAACCCAAAGCAAAAATAACTGGGCGAGCTGCTGGGTCCCTGGTGTCAGCCGCTCGTTATGCAATTCTCTCGTTTATTGACTACGTTGACAATGGCATGGGACCCAGATGTCAGAAATCCACTTGGAGGAGCCATTTTTTCTATTGGCTTGAAATAAGGAGGCACTTGCTTGCGTACGAGCTTGTCAGTTTCTTCAGAGGTAGGCATTTTTATTCAAAAAACTGCCACTTCGCATCTTGCGTCACAAATAAAACTGCCAGGAGCGCATTTGTAGGCTAGCTAGTGATCGATCAGTAACTTGTAAACACTGAGCGAACAGAAATAAATAACTGTTAATGCATCTCAATGATTCACAGATCATATACAAATATGTAGCTCCGAAAGCAAAGATCAGCCACTTCGGATCTTGCGTTGCAACTAAAACTAACTAGTACGATTCCCATACATAAGATCAACATGTTAATGCATCTCAATGACTCATAGATCATATACAAATATGTAGCTCCAAAAGCAAAGATCTAGAAAAAACATATGTTCTTCCTACTAACATGGATGCTTCTATTGGCCAACATTCAGTACAGACTGAAAGACAAATTTGTTTGTGAAGTCTACAATTCCTCTTGCAAACATAAGTGGTTTCACCAACAGCTGGAACCATGAGAATGAACCAGACATGATGGAGGAACATGCACTGCAATATGATTTGGTCTTCCCTCGATCACACTGTGAGACTATTTTTGGGATACAAACTTTAACTTAGGAAAATTGATGTCCATTGTATAATCAGACCAAAGCAATGGAGCACCTAGTGTTGGCCAATAAATAGTATAGTACTACTTTTCTGCAGTCCATGAAGTGACTATCCAATCTTTCTGTGTCTATTTTCAAATGGCACTGCATGCAGTGACTATACTATTCTCTTGTGCAGTTCAACCAAAATTGCGGGCACTTTGTTGGTTTGCCAAATAGCAACGGGCAGACATCTCTGTCTGCACAAATATCAAGCAGCTAGTAAACATATACCACACCTTGTATTTTCGGTTTAAACATGTATTTTCCGCTTAGCATCTGTCATGTTCTGCACTGGACAATCTGATACAGTTATGTTTTGCCCTGGACAATTTCATACTGAATTTATTTGCTGGTTTAGAGCAGAAATATAGCGCCTATTCTTCATCAGACCAAGGATATCCATGTTCGCAGTGATGGAAGAGGTGAAATCGATACAACCGAAATTGAGCATCCAATCATTGAATCCTGTCCTGCACCTCAATCTAGGTCCACCCTGCCAATAAATTCACATGCAAACCACTAGTATTACTATCTAATGACAGTACAAAAAGAGTAGAAAGATAGTAGCAAACCATGTACCTTCGTAATGAACAGCTCATAGTGCCACCAATTGGATATAAAGGTTGGGAAAAAACATGCTCCTAATGTTGAACCAGTTGGACTTTTTGTGCAGTTCCACTAAAATAGAGCATCCCTGTTTGCATAGATATTGAAAGTGTGATTACTCTAAAAGTGGCACTAGTTGAAGCATAGACTCACAAATATAACCATTCCAATTTCTTAATGGGAAAAGGTAGCAAGACTGTTTCTAACCACCTGTTTGAAGGAATAAATAAAGCAACAGCGGCTGATGTGAGGAAGGCATACATAGTTTTTTCTGGAAAAGTGACCCGTTCCTCACCTTTCCTCTTCTTTTAAGCAAATTTTGTGCAGTTCTACTAAAATAAAATGCCATCACCGCCTTGACAATTCAGTGACACTGTACAAAAGGAAATGACTTAACATTACATCATGATGTCAAGTATGTAGTCGACAGGCATTAGAGACAAACATACAGACCTCCTCAAGAGAACAGCCGGAGGAGGAGGTGCCCACTCTTGACCTTTCCTCTTGTCTTCATAATTGTCTGTGCAGTTTAACCAAAATAAAATGACATCAGCGCCTTGGCATTTTGGTGACACTGTACAAAAAAATTAACTTATCCCATGTTAGTGAGGTATGTAATCTATAAGCATTAACAGTGCAAAAATCTGACGGGAGTAACAAGTTTCATCATTGGTATACTGGCTGTGCAACAACATTAGAATGCCTTATAGCTGAAAAATCTTTAATACATCCACAATCAACGACTAACCCTGAAATAATCCAGTGACATTAAATGACATTGCTTAAATTTATGGGTGGCATTGGACTGAGAGCGGCATTAGTTAAATGTGGCATCACTTTAGCAGTAGCATTGCTTGACTTGGCTGCTGGCGTTATACTAACAGCAAAAAAAGTGGCAATAAGAGCATGGGAGGCACCAGTACGATGTACCTCCACAGACGCAGAGTGGTGAGGGAGGTATGGTTGCCCAGAGCAACAAATATCCAGGCAGCATATGTGGATTACGGTCCCATTTTTGTTCTCTTTAGCCACCTTTTTCCTATGTGAGGACAACAAACCGATCGACCTGGTCATTCTCTATTGCGTTGTCATACCTTTCTACCCTTCTTCAACCAAGAGACACGAGACTCGTTCCTTAGCTACTGATTTTCCCCTTTTCAACCTAGATCCGGGTTCGATGCCTACTCTCTTGGACAGTACAGTCTCCCTTCCTTTCCTTATTCAACCCAGACATGGATTAGTTTGCATGACGTAGGGTTTCCTTTAATAGTGCAAATTATGGTTTTCGTCTGCGTGGCCAACAGAGTAGAGGATAGCAAATTGGGAAGATGGTGGAGTGGAAAAAGATCCACATGCAACGATGTAGCAGATGGGGCAATAGAACAAGGTTATGGCTCGAAAAGAGGTAGCATACCTGAGGGTCGGTGGGAAGTGGCTTCGCTCGTGGTCGTCATCCTCTGCACACACTACGGCAGTGAGCTTGGGGATGGAGGCCATCCCGCGCGGGCGTTAGGTCTGAGAGGACGGCCTTGTCGTCAGTGCGTGACCTCGCTCGCTCGCTGACGACGAGTGTGTCAACGCTGCACGTCCTTTTCTTCCCCGACAGATCTGTGACCACCGGTGAGGAGGGAGAGAGGGGCCGTCTTTTTTAGATTTGGAGAGAGGGTGTAGTGTGAGAAGCAAGTGGGCAGCCCTTAGCAAGAAAGCGCTGAAGCTCTAGCCTATATATATCTTTTTGATACTACTAGTACTGGAGGTGGGGTAGTGGTAGAGTAGTTTATATTTTCTCTGCGTACAGTACTAGTTAGTCGTGCTTCAAAACTGATTGGCACGCCATTAAAAAAATAAAGGTCAATAACTAATGCGGCACCTCGGGCCAACGCGGCCAGATCGCATTTTGCACGAGAAATTACACACCATGTTTCGTTGACATGTGGTCCCATTCCAACATATCAGCGAGACGACGGCGAGTAATAGGAGTATTTCCCTCTCGATTTGGACGTGTAGGCCGGGGCGCCTCTTCGTGAACTGTGGCAAACTCGCAACCGTCCACCGACTCTTCGCCTTTCCCTCTCGATTTGGAACTGCTGTCGCACGCTCTTCCTCTCCCTCCTCCATTTTCCTTCAGCCCTTCACCCTTTCTTCTGCCATTGTTTGATCATCTTCTCCATGGAGGGAACAGGCCGGAAACAACCTCGTTATTCTTGCCCCGATCTGAAAGATGACGTGGTCGAGGAACTCATTGATCGGTGCGACATCATCACCTCAGCTAGCATGGCAGGTTCATTCCAGCCCATTCTCGACTCAACTAATAACATCATTGCAAGGAACCCAAGGGTCAAGGAGCGGTTTGATCTCCCCTATCTTCTTCGCCGTGACCCTGATGACTGGCGCCGACACGAGAGAGGCCTCGCCCTATGCAAGTTGATGCCGCTTGATAATGATATGTGTGATGTTAAGATGCCATCGCTTGAGGGCAAGGCTTGGGCGAGCGCAAATGGAGATTGGGTTGTTTACATTGGGTCCAACTGCGAGTGGGAACTTGTGAATGTGTACACTCATCACCGGGTTCCACTTCCAAAAATCTCAGCACACTGCCCAGAGGTTGAGCACACCGGTAATGTACGCACGTTCAAATATGATCATGGTGACTGTCGTCTACGGAAGATAGCAATTTGTCGAGTTCCCAACCGCTCTTGGAATTACAAAAACTATGATGTTGTTGCTATCTTCGACAAGCTTGTTGCCGTCCTTGATGGTTTCACTCGATGGATATTGCTCAAAAATCAGTTTCTGTACACGGATGAGTACTGTGATGCAATTGAATACGAGGGCCTTGTGTTTGCTGCCACCACTCGTGGCACTGTTTTTGCATGGCATCCTCGTTGTTTCGGTACGTTTGTCTTCCACTGTAATTATAATTGTTTCATCCACATGCATGCGGGTTAGAAAGTTTCCCTTTACTAATTAACCTTCTTCTTGCGTTTCCAAGGTCCTGTGAACATCCCACCACCTATACTTGAAGATTTTTATAACCAAGGGGGAGATGACGATGGTGATGATCATGAGCATGAGGACGAGCAGCGCCGATATACTCTGTGGCGCCTGGCAACTAATTCCGATGGATCACCTCTTCTTGTGTGTATACAACCCACTGATGATGTTACTGCTAAGGAAGCAGGTGTAGTCTCCCATGGTCGCACTCTCTGGACCGATTCCAACACCCGTTGCATGGTATTCGGGATGGATACTAGGGTGCTAGCGCCAACTCCTTCTCCCTGGCACAGAATTGATAGTCTTGGAGAAAACTCGCTCTTCCTTGGATAAAACTATCCGATGATGGTGAAAGGCGATCCAACTGCTGTTGACACATTTATGAGAAGCAACTGTGTCTATACCTCGGACATTTGGGTGGTTCCCTACCCTGGTACTGATATAGTAGGCCGCTTCAGCCTGGATGATCAGTCCTGCGTTGGTCTCCAGATCGACAACAGATGGCCCGTCCTAGAGAATCACTTATGGTTCAAAGCAAGTGTTTCCCATGCCGCGGAATGGTTGAGTTGAAGTTCATTTCATGGCTTGTTATTTGTTGTGTGGTGAAAACTTTAGTATTTATAATGTATCCTCGTTGTCAATGTGGGTTGATGACCTGTTGTACTATGTAATAAAATGATATGCCTGTGATAAACTTACTAAATTTATGAATAGCTTTCGAGTCGCTTCTCTGAGTGAGTGGTGCGACGAGGCAAAAAAATATTTTCCGAATACATAATTGTACGTGCATTGCAACAGGTTATCGGATGAGGCCAATCAACAATAGTAGTACACTATTTGTACTAGCTTCACATGCTTCACGCGTCGGGCGGGTGTTTTTACTATAGCCATATGTTAATGTGTTCGTTGTACGTAACCAGCACCTCTAATCCTCGATATACTAGTAGTATAGTATATGGTAGGAGTAAGTAGTAGGAGTAGTAGGGTGGCATGGGCCAGAACAAGCATTCACGTCCAGGAGTACGGCACACGCCACCACCACGACATCCATCTGACACCATATTATTTCTTGGAGTCCGTGCGAGAGCAATCTCTTCAACCTCGTCGTTTCTCTAACTTCAGCCATCGTGCGGCGGGCGAGGTGGGGGTTTGCCGATAGTCGGTTTCCTTAACTGCGGTCCCACTTGTAAGGCCAACTCCAACGCACGACCCCAAACAGACCTCCATTTTGCACGAACTCCAACGATAATTTTGACTACTCCTGTAGTAAGTTGGATTAGTGCCTTCTCGATGCATTCATTGTTGATCTGCGGAGGCTCGATCTTGCGTGCTTCTTTCTTCTTCGAGTGGAAAGAAGTAGATGTTGCTTCCTCACATCTAGTCTCATGTCTAGCCTCTATTCTATACTAGCTAAAAGTGATAGAACATCTACTAAATTGCGCTCTATCAATATATGTATGTACTCTTCTTCCCAATATAAAAACTTGCATCCATTCTACTCCCTCCGTTGCACAATACTACATGCCTTCTATTTGTCAAAATATATATGTATCTAGACATGTCTTAGTATATAGGTACATCCATTTTTGGACAAATGGAAGTCAAGTATTTTGGAACGGAGGGAGTACACAATAAAAAATTTAAGTTAGCACAACTAGTCTAATCCGAGAGCAGAACCGAAGATTTGGTCGGGTTCTTCCTCCTTTTGCCGACACGTGGGACATCCAGCATCCAGGTCGTGTCATGAAAGAAAATAGAGTGGTAGTTGAAGCCACGAGATGTGCATCTTCGGTTAAACTATAAATAGAATCTTACTACTCTTGAGTAACTCCAAAAGCGGCCACTGAAGATCTTTATTGGATTTGTTTTTCATCACCAGCACGTCGAGGTGAAAGATGTGCAGGTTCAATGGGGCCTCTTGCGATTTCACTGACATGTGGGGCCGCATGTGAGCAAACAGACGATGGGCTCCGTGCATCCGCTGGCTGGCTGAGAAGGGAGATAGAGGAGGGCTGAGCACGGACTGCAAGAAATTTGTTCTACGTACCTCGATATAGGCTCGATATAGTGGGGTGGCATGGGCCATAACTAGCATTCACGTCTAGCGGTACAACACACGCCACCCACACGAGTCCCATCCGACACTAATTTTCTTGGAGTCCGTGCTACAACCATCTCTTCTCCCTCATGTCCTCTTTTCTCAGCCATTGCACGGTGGGCGGGGTGGGGGTTTGCCGATAGTCGGTTTGCTCAACTGCGGTCCCACTTGTAAGTGAAAATGCAACACCACACGCATTCCCGCTTGAGCGGCGTGTCGGACCAACCGTGTGGGGGTGCGACGCGAACACGGCAGGCTTTTCCTTTTGAACTCGTAACTTGTAAAATTTGGTTCTGCTCCATGGCGCGACCGATAGATAGAAAATAACGATTTTGCCTAGAGTAATTAGAAGTTTGCTTCTGGCGCCGTTCATGCATGGAGTACGTACGAAAATTATGAAGTTGATGTGAAAGGTAAGATAATTACTGTAGTATCATATACTACTACATGGGTTTGACGGAAGGATAAAAATACATACGGATCCATCAATGTTCAACGACATCCTCACGCCCTAGTGCGCCGGGTCACCAACCGACGTGTGAGGAGCAGCGGCGTTGGTGGCGAGCTCAACGTGCTTCTGAACAGTGTCGTCCAAGGTTGCCCTGCGCTCCAAGAAGGCCAGCATCCTATCGTCCTCCTCTTGCATGTACTAGTCCTTGTGGACGATTTGCGCGTAGACGTGGGTGATTATGTCGATGGTGTCTTTCTGTGCCAGGCGCTGCGCGGCGAGCGCGACCTCGAGGTGGACATTCTCCGGCGCGACGGCGGGCAGTCGCAGGGCCACTAGTGCGTCGAAGAGGTTGTTACCATAGTGGCCGTTGAGGGTGGCGAGCATCGCAGAGCCTGGGTGCGTCGGCTGGAGGCTTACATCAAAGTCGTCCGCAAGCTTCTTGACGGCGGTGAACTTGTCGAGGAAACCGACGAGGACCTCGTCGAACAAGGATGCAAAGCTGTCGTCCAAGCAGCCCCTCGCCCTGGCGGCCTCAAGCAATACTACCTGCCGGGCCGCAGGCCGGCGTCGTGGACCATCTGGCACAGCCGGCTGATGCTCGCGCTCATCGCCTCCATGGGTCTAGCGTAGCTTTTAGTCAACTGATCTTGCGATTCGAGTGATCACTCGGCCCTTGGTTAGCGTGCGTAGGTGCGTAGGATTTCATACTACTCCTTGACCCTCTACTGCACCTGCCTTTGGCTGTATGATAGGTGGGCCAGCCACCCCCTGGGGCCACGTGTCATTCACCTCTTGACCCGTCTCTCACACGCACCCTGCTAGTGTATATACTCCCTCCTTTCCGGTTTATAGGGCTTATCTCAAAATTTTAGTTTTTCCATTTCATAAGGCTCAATTTGGTTGTTTTCCATCACATGTTCAGATTCCAAGGTGCATTAAATCATTGCATGCAAGTACTAAGAGAAAATTGACCAATGCATGTAATTTATGCATGCATGCATTGCAATTAATGCATTGGTAAACATACCTTTTTGAGGAAAACAAGAGCATTAAATGGGTGCTTTTGCAAACTACAAAAAGTATTCCACCACTCACCATCTACCTTGGTTGGTGAGAATTTTGAATTGAGCCTTATAAACCGGAAAGGAGGGAGTATAGTGGTTTTCTTTTTCTCTCCATATCAACCATTTTATATTGCGTACGTGTCATTCAAGAGTGAAATGATGGTTGCTTCTTCCGACTAACTTACTGTGTGATCTGATTGCTCCTTAGTGGCCCCTACAAGTACTCCCCCTACGTGTATGCACCAGTCACACATACACATGGACGCAAAAACGCGCGCGACACCCTAATGCATGCATGTCTGAGCACACGACGGAACACACGCGGTGACGCTCAAGTGCTCAACCTACACGTGCATGCACACACATACTCAGTCAGGGTGAGCTAGTGACCGTATGAACACCGGAAAATATATATATTGAGCACAATGAGCGTATTATGAAGTCCACTGACCGTATTTTTACAAATATACAGTGACAGACAGTGTATTTATCTCGTTTGAAATTAAGCCATGTTAACCGGAGAGGAGGCAACATGGACTAGCATTACTTTGTTGTGTCCCCTCAACCTGCCGAACGAGGAGAAGGTTGCAGGACGGGAGAAGCTTGTGCACAGTGGCTCACAAGACAAGGAGAAACTTTTGACTAATGCAAGCTCTCCCTCCCTCAGGCGGTGGACGTGCAACAGTTAATTTGGTGTCAGATTGCCAGAAGCATACTACACTATACTACTAGGAACCTGATGGAGGAGCGTCTGCACTCTTATTATAATTTAAAAATGTGATAAAGCAATCTTCAACACATTTGGTTCTCTTCGAGGGTTCTCGCATGTGATAATGGAAGTTGATTGCATGGAACACTCGCCACAATTCTCGCTTAATTCTGGCTCATATCCTATTACAAATAGTAGCGCTCAGTAATATTTCCTCTTTTTTTGTTATTCAGCATGTAAACAGGTCAGCAAACCTTGCGGCGCATCTCGTCCGAACAATGCTTGCTGCACTTTGAATGTGGCCGAGAGCTGGCTTGATGAAACACCTCGCTTCCTACTTTTTTTGGCTTCCTAGTGACCAGTGTCTTGGCTGATCATCCTAAGAATGCTTATATATGAATAAAGCTCTCTCATTTACCCGCAAAAAAGATTAAGCCATATTAACTGGAAAGGAGGGAGTATGGACTAGCACTACTTTTTGGTGTGTCCCGTCAACTCGCAGAACGAGGAGAAGCTTGCAGGACAAGGTGAAGCTCGTTTACGTCTTTTGACTAATGCAACCTACCCTTGGTGGACATGCATCAGTCCAATCGGTGTCAGATTGTCAGAGGCATACACTGTAGTACCCAACATGCGGAGTACCATCATTGTTCGACTTCACGAAGGGGCGAAGAGCCAAGCGCAGTACTAGTACGCGTACTTGGTTTTGCACCTTCATACTACTCCACCCTCTGTCACAGTTACAGGGCGCGCTTCATTATGATGCATTTCTCTCAATGCATTTCCACCACCAAAGAGACTTTAGACGCGTTTGGTTTAATGCTCAATTAATTAGGGTGTGGTAACCGCAATCAAGTCCACAATTTTCTCTCCATGTACTGTACTACTACAGAGTGCATGCATGTGTGTACCCGGGGTGGAAGCACTACATGCATGTGTGTACGCATTATTCCCTCTAGTAATAGAACCGTGCTATAACTACCAATGCTATTTTTCAGGCCGATCACTAGTCGCCTTGGTCCCACAGATTTTTTTTCTTTTTTCTGAAGCGCACTGTATAAACAGTGATGGATGGAGTAGTATGAGCGGATTCAAAGAGGAGCATATTGATGGTTGCTTCTTCAGAGCAACTTACAATGGGAAAGGTGGGGCTTATGATTTGACTGCTCATTACTCACTATTAATGCAGCGCAACGACCGGGCTGAGTCTCCCATGCGGTTGTGCACTACCCCCTCGGTTCTTAAATATACTCCGGAGTATTTGTCTTTCTAAAATATGTTGAAATCTCTGTTAAGACGAATAGAATATTTAGGAACGGAGGGAGTATACATACGAAGCAAAATGAGTGAATCTACACTCTAGAATATGCCCGTTTGAAATTTGTAAAAAGACAAATATTTAGGAACGAAGGAGTATAATTTCGTGCATGGCACATGGACCCGGATGATGAAGAGGCTTCTGGTAATGCTATCAAGCTTCCATCATTTGTTTACATAATTGACGTACTATACAAATAATTTTCCAGCGACATGAAATTGTATAATGGTGTGAGCTTTCAGCTTTTGTTTCGCGTGTCTTGTCATCGATGCTCTTTCGGAAACAATAAAAAACTAACTTCCTTGCTAATGCATGTCAATTATTAGCAGATCAGAGCTAATAATTACATCACAATTGAAGACAAAGTTGTGAGAAGGTGTTAAATTAAAATTGATCCATGCTTTCATTGGCAGCAACGTCCCCCCAGCTCTGTCTAAATCAACAAGGCATGTTGGGAAAAAAGTAGCTGTCTGGAGCATGCAACATCCCGATCATTTTGTGCAGTTCCACTAAAATAGAGCTGAGCATCCCTGTTCCAAATATATCAAGTGTGATTACAATAATAGAGGACTGCTGATGAAACAATAAACACACAAATAGAAGCTGGTCACCTTTGCGGTCTCTCTTAAGACTAACTAGTTGGAGAAGATTAGGCTCGGAGTTGGATGAGGAGGATAGAGCAAAACCAATCTCCCTGTGTGCAGTCGCACTGAAATGTAGAGACGTTGCCCGTGTGACATTTTAGTACAACTGCACAAAACACTCTTAAGAAAAAAGTGATTTGTGCAGTTCACCAAAAGGTCGCAATAGCAACGAGGTGAAATGGATAGCCCTATTTGCAAAAAAGAGGTAGAAAGGAAACAATTACTGGCCAATAACAGTTGATGACACATGCGACGACAGAAAAGAAGCATATTCCTTGTCCTAAGAGAAGATAACAACACAGTTGTGTTTCTCTAAAACGGTGTGAGGACGAGAATGCAATATGGAAAGTACGCCGGGCGAGCTACATTTTGGGCAAAGAACTATGGAAGATCCACATGCAGCGACCTGGGAAAACAGGCAGTGGAGCAAGGCCGGAGGGGATACCTAGAGGTCGTCAGGATGTAACTAGGTGAGCAGCGGCGGGCGGAATCTGCGAGCAGGTGGTGTAGGCCCTGCCGCGCCGGAGCTTGGTCAGAGAGAACGGCGTGTACCGCAGATCGGGACGTGCTGCCTCGGCGCCGTCGAACAGAGAAATGATGCACTTCCTTCCTTTCCCCCGGCGGACGGGATGCGGCCGAATCAGTGACCAACGGTGAGAGAGAGGCCACCACACTCCCTTTCCCCCGGTGGACGGGATGCGGCCGGATCAGTGACCAACGGTGAGAGAGAGAGGCCACCGCACTCCCTTTCCCCCGGCGGACGGGATGCGGCCGGATCAGTGACCAACGGTGAGAGAGAGAGAGGCCACCGGAGCCTTGTGTGAGATCTCTGAAGAGCGGACTACCTTTTCCTCCATAAAAATCGTTTTATATTCTGTGTACGTGCCATTGAGCGCTATAACTTTATTTAAAAATAACGCGGCAACGCGTCAAGTCGAACTTTGTTTCGTGCATGCGTGGTACACGACCTCCCTAGGTAAACAACCGCTACAGGCGTTCAAATTAGCACGTGGGCTGCCATTTCGTAAAGAAATGAGCTCCACCGTGTACCCGCGCGGGTGTGGCTGGGCACAAAGCATGAGTACATGCACGGTGCACCTATTCTCTTCTTGTATACGTACACCACCTACGTGGGGTTGTGTGAGAGAGATACAAACCTAGAGAGATATAGTGTGTGGGTTCTTGAGAGTTTTTTGTGGGGGGGGGGGGTCAATCAAAAAAATTAGCATATGTAATGTGTGTGAAATAGAGTCCTGGATATAACATATATATAGAGGGGGCGATCCACGAGAAGAGAGTGGAGGTATCATCGGCTTGAGGTGTCTATAGAATCGAAGAGAGGGATGATGTGTGTGTGTGTGCACGCGCGCGATCGATAAAGAGTGCCATCGAATTTGTGTGTGCCCACGTCAAAGATATAGAGTGGCTGGCCTACTGGAATGTGAGATGGGACATGTGCAGTTTGTCTCTGTGGCATGGATACCTACCTGCAGCGCTCGACTATCGGTGTGTGGTGGGGCAAGAGGGAGGCCCAATTAAATATAGAGGTACAATGGCTGGTATATGTGTGGAGGAGGAGAGAGGCCTACCTCATGTATTAAGGAGATCGATCTGCCTCATGTATTAAGGGAGATCGAACGGCATCCATGCATATGTGCAGGAGATGAATAAGGTTGGGAGAGAGACAGAGCTAGAGTGTTGGAGGGGGTGGTAGTGGAGTTGCTTCTAACAAATGGTGGGATAGGCTTGCAAGACAAACGGAGGGCACGCCTGCAATATCAATAAGAGAGGAGATGACTGCTTGTTGTCTGTGCACGTGCGTGTGAGAGACGGGTCAGAAGGCATGCAAGAATGATGAGGGGGACGATGTGGCTATGGTAAGCAGACGTAACTCCATAGGAAGATCAATCGCCCTTTGTAAGAGAAAGGAGAGACATAACTTGTGAGGTACGTCGATCGATGGGGGGTAGTTAAAGTCGATCTAGGTATATGTTGGGAGATCGATCGGTATACATGCATGTGTGTGTTAGAAGCAAATGAGGCACGAGGAGAAGGATAGAGAGAGAGGGATGCATGTAGGAGGTGGTACGAGAGGCATACTATATCGAGGGGGAGGAGTGTGTGAGTATGAGAACGATGAAAAGAGTGGTGGGAGTGAGGCATGGACGGTGACAAGAGAAGAGGGGAAGCTTGTGTTTGTGCTAGGCACACTTGGCTAGAGAGGCATATCGATCGATGTGTGCCGTAAAGAAGGAGCTAGGGAGCCTACACACACCATGGGTGAACGACCTAAAGTGAAAACACGAATTTGCGTGATGGAGCTAGAGAATGCTGAGGGAGGGTGAGAGGGATGCGGGTGTGTGCATGCACAAGAGAAAGTTAGCGCTAGCTACAAAGATAAGAGGGTTGTGTGGGTGTAAAAGACGAATAGAGATCATATATACTTCATTATAAAAAGCGAATTTGGATATTTGAAGAATTTATCATAGTGTTTAAAACCGACGGATGTGTGAATATATATAACGGTGATAAACATGGTGTGGTTATGAACATGGTATACTACATTTAATATATTTTATCTCTACTCTTATAAAAACAGAGTTGTTAATGATGGTGTGCCTGCCATCCTACATTATAGGCCGTCTGATTTATATCTGGCGGATAGCAAGGAAACTTTGATGGTTGAAGTTGGCAACAATCATGATTGTAGATTATTTTTGAAATAGAGAAACAAATTCAAATTTAGTTCGAATTGCAGCGGTAGTATAGACATTTGGAATGCACTAAAATGTTGGTATGAGTAGGTTACATGCATTATATAGCAAGCGAAAAAATTTAATCGGACATAACATGGATTCATACTCCCTCCTTCCATCTACATAGGGCGTAATGAGATTTTTAAGACCGCCTTTGACTATTGACAAGATTAATAGTACATGACACGCACAATGTGAAAATTATATCATTGAAAGAACCTTTCACAGACGAATTTAACGGTGTGCTTTGTGTAAGTTGCATGTCATATATCATTGCTCTAATATTTGGTCAAAGTTAGCATCGAAAAACGCATTAGGCCCTATATAGATGAATGAGGGAGTAGCTTTGAATAACATTTGTATAGTAAAACGGGGCAAGACTCTCTCTTTGTGTGGTGTGAATAGTTTTATTTTTTTCGTTTTCTTTTTGGTTGAGGGAAGTGCGAATTGATTTGGTACGTACAAGTACAATATTACGACACGTTAGGCTTGTCCCTGAAATTCAACCCGCGTCTTGTTATATCCCGAAAATTCAGATATCGTGCTCCCAAAACTAGCGCCTTCACAACCCGCGCCTTGATATCCCGAAATTACAACGCGCGCGAAAACTCCATCCAGCTGCCAAATCCTGACACGCGAAATCCCCCTTCTAACCCTGAGCCGAAAGCGCCGCTAGTTCAAATCGGTGGGGGGTACTTTTGTAACACACCCTACATTTTGGACAAGCGCGTTCCTAAGTCATGCTTCACCCCCTCCCATCACCCCCTTTTCACCATTCGAAATCCCAGGCTGCCATAACCTCTCCGCTCTAGCTGCGAAACCCCACCCTCCTCCGTCCACCACATCACCGCTGCCCAGCAGGAGCCTCTTCCCCGACGACATCGTCCATCGCAACAGCTCGACGTCCCTCGTCCACCTCCCCGGATGAGGATCCGTCGTCCATCTCGCTGTCCCGCTAGTTCAGCCGCCCCGTCCTCCACCTCCAAGGAGCTACTCCGACGATCGCCTCGTCTATCATGGCTGCTCCATCCCCACAGCGCCACCTTAACCTGCTCCACCGGAACCGCAGAATCCTCACCAACTCCTCGGACGAAGCCGAGGCCTACTCGGCGCCGCCAAAGAGGTTGTACACTCATCGCATCGCACCTTCTCCTTAACTCGACCTCCCGGCACCGACGGTGCTCCATCCCGCACCCCCATGGAGCGGCTACCTTGAAGCCGGCGCCGCGGGCGACATCTCCACGGCGGCTCTCCCCCAGAGCGAGGCCCCTTCGGCAGCGGCATCCATACCAGCCGGATCTACTGCTGCTGCTCCGGCTCTCGCTCGATCGCTCGCTCGCCCAGCTGCTGCTGCTGCTCTCCCTCTCACTCGTGCTGCTGCTCTGCTTCGATTAAGCCACACTTCAGTCGACTGAATCAACTTTTGGGTCAGTCGATTTTCAAGGGTTGGGGGGGCTCGCCGGAGTTAAGGAAGAACCACCCGCAGCAGGGACGGGGGCTCGCCGGAGAGGTACCCCACTATCTATCTTAGGGTTCAGCGCGGGGGGCGGCGGGCCTAGAGGGCTGGCCGGGGCGGCGGTGACGAGTTGTTTCGGGGCGGCGAGGCGGCGCTGGGGCCGGCGGTTCGGCCGGTGGTGGCTGGCGGCTCAGGGGGTGCAGGTTGAAGATGAACTGCAGGCCCTCCCTAAACTACATGTCAAGTGCCTCTCTGCTACCATTGTGTTCAGTTTCGATAGTAGCATTCAGATTCCATAGTAAATTTCAGTTTCGACAGTTAAGTTCAGAGTCAACAGTTTTTACCTCATCTGTTGTAGTTAGGTGGTTTTTGGTGATGTTAATTTTACATCCATTTTACATCATCTATTGGAAATGCTATTAGAATCCCACTTGAGATTGACGATGTCTGTCTTGTGCTGCTTCAGCCTTGACGTCTTACAGCTCACCGAAGCTGCTCCAATGATAGAACGATCCATCACAACAGAGCAGTGCCCTGGACGCTGTCTACAGATTCCTCAGATCTTCCTCCACACCTCCGACAGCCACCTCTGCCTCAACTGCTTCAGCGACCAACCCAATGATGCTGAGGTCGATACGGCTACGGCAAAGAGGTTGTACACTTGTTGCATCACTTATTACTATACATTCACATCGATCCGTTAGGGCCATTTTGGTTCAACGGAAAAACATTGATCCACTGGTTGTTACCATCACTCTAAATTTCTGCATGCTCTCCTTACATAATCTTACCATATTTTTTTCGTATGCATGTCAGATATTGTACACAGTCATGTTGAACATGTAGAGAAAAAGAGAAGAGTTTTGCGCGGCAATACAATGTCATGCAGACATCGCTCCATGGTGGGTTCAATGGAAAACCCTCCCCACCCCTCTCCAGATTGTAATCCAGAGGAAGATATATGTTCTGAGGCGGATTCGGACGCCGCTGACCACTCCTATTTACCCCCAAGGTGTTTGCTCTACCTTGGCATGATGATGTTAGTCATATCATGCATATGTTGCCTTGCAGTGCCTACTTTTGACATCATATATGTCATCTGCTTAGTTTAGACATGTTCTGTAATGCCACCTGTTTAGTTTCTATATCATATATGGGAATTATGCAGTCTCATGTCTTTTAGCCAGCCATAATATATGTGAAATGTGCAATACCATCCTTTTTAACCAGGCATCATATATTTGAATGATATCTTGCCCATCCATTTCTTCATTACATTTCCATTTGTCGACAATGTTTGTACATTAAACTACTCTTCCTGTGAATCAGCCATTTGGGTGGGAGATGGAAAAATCTGGAGTGAAAACAAGGGCTTCAGAGCAGAAAGTGCTGCCTGTCGAAGCAGATCTCTTGTTGGGTCCCGATAGCTCCTCTGAGATGGATTCAGAGACAGATGACCAGTCCTATTCCCCCACTGAGGTGTATGCTCTAACTTGGCACGGTTATACTGCTCATATCATGCATACGGTGTCTTGCATTACATAGTTTAGACATCATATACACAATATTCAACACCATGTTCTTAGTTCAGACATCATATCGAATGCCCTCTGTTTAGCATATAAATCATATATGTGAATTAAATGATGCGATCCTGATTACTTAGATAACATGTAGGTGAATTATGTCAGGCGATCCCGTTTAGTTATTCATCATATCTTTGAATTATGTTATGCTATGCTATCCAGTTTAGATAGACATCATATATGTGAAATTATGTCATGCTATCCGTTTTAGTTAAACAATATACATGTCAACTATTTCATGCCCTCTTTTTTCCACACTATCTATTGCATTTGTCTCTCATACAATGTCTGTACATTCAACTATGTTTCCTGTTTATCAGCCATTTGAATTGGAGCGGGTGATGCCAGTATCTAGCGGACTAAAAACACGGTCTTCAAATAAAACAGTGCTACCTCTTGGTGGAGATAGCACCCCGGTTTTACATGCACAAGAACCAGCCCTACCACACATAACCCAAACTCTCGCAGATTGTACCCCTACTATGATGGACAGAGAACCAGCTTCACCCAATCTAACCCCAACCCCAGCCGATAGTAACCCAGTTCCTGTTGACACAGCACCATCTCCACCACAGAGCTCCCAAACAAGAGCAGTTAGTAAGGCAGCTCCAGTGCCCAAAGGGCCAGTACTATCACGACGAACCCCAACTCCACCAGTTAGTACGCCTATTCCTGTGGAGGAAGCACAACCAGCTAGTCATAGTTTAGCATCTATCGCATTTGATGTTGTTAAATCGTATGTGTGTATCTTCCCATCTTGGAAATATTATACTGAAGATGAAGGAAAATGCCAGTTGTAGGTGTTTGTCTAGGAGTTATGTGTAAGTAATGTTATTCATGGCAATTACTTTGCTTTGTACCATACATCCTACCTCCATGATGGTTATAATACAACAAATTTTCCCATTTTTCTCTATAGAGAAGGACCGATTTGGAAAGTCAGGATGAGGTAACCTGTGCTAATACCTCTGCTATCTTCAAGAATGCTTGGTGGCAGTATCGGAATTACCTGAAGAAAACGTACTTCACCAGCAAAGGAACTCATCAAATTCCCTTACGTTCTCCGGAGACACATTTACTAGACGATGACTGGGAATGCCTTGTTCTGTACTGGTCCCAAACCAAGAATATGGTAAGGTCTATGAGCTCATTTTCTATTTTTAAGTATTATATTCTTGCGTCTTACTATACTCTGTTCATGTAGAACAAGTGCCTAAACCTGAAGAACAACTGTTCTAATTTAAGATTCCATTGCTACCATAGGACATAGATATATGTTTGTTTGATGCTTTTATTATGTACTAGTACTTGGCAATAGAAGACTTGGTAGTTTAATCCTGTCCACCTTACTAATGAACTGGTTCACCGAAATGAGTTTCATATACTAGTACATGCTAAACTTGTTATGTGTCTGCTTGTTTCTTCTTTTAGAATACTGACAGAATGTTGGGGAAGAGTGCCTTATTAAGCAATGGTAAAGGAACTAATGCAGATAAGGTTCAGGATAGTGACACATCCTGTCTTGGTTTAGTGTTGGAGTTACTGGCCACTACCGCTTGCACAAGCTATTCAAACTCACTATCTGAATCAATTCGGTTTGTTGAGTCTCAACTACAAGCTGAAAGACATCGAGCTGCGACAAGAAGCGGAAGGACTGCGGAAGTCCCTGGAGCATTCAGATGCATACTTTCTGGTGCAACAGCAAGCGTTGAAGGATTTTAGTGCCAAACAGGACAAAGCTAATCAACTTGCTAAGCTTATTGCCAGCATGGTGGATACCTAGGATAACGTTTCTTGAGCTCTTCTGAAGTTGTTTCAGTTATGCTCTTGTTTTGCTGCCGTGTTTATTTGCACTGGTGGCCAATTTTGACGGCTAGTGTATATGATATACTGCTTTGTTCCCTATATTTGCACTGGTGGCGAACTTTGATGCCCAGTGGATTTAATATGTGTAATAGCCGTGATAGCCTAGCGTTAGTTGCTTGCTTATTTATTTCCTTGTTGTCTTGTTTATTTGTTTGCTTGTAGTCATTACAGTTCTTTTTCCGCGGTTAACTAGTGGCTGCAATAACCTATTTTTAAAACTAGGCCACAATAACCATGGGCTAATATTTATTCTAGTGACACTGGGCCTCCTACAGGCCATAGAAACAGTGGGCCTTTTACGGGCCATAGAAACAGTAGGCCTTCTACGGGCTGTAGAAACAATGGGCCTTCTACAGGCCATATTATCAATGGGCCTTATACGGGCCGTATGATCGACTGGCCAAACATGGGCCAATAACAGGCCGCATTATGGCCGTAAACGGTCTAGAGTTGGAATCGTCCGTTCATGGGCCGACCGTAACGGGCCATCGTTAATAGGCCGTATTTGATGACGCTATGAAAATGACCCAACGTATTAACGGACCACAAACGGGCCGACTGTAACCACGGGCTGAATTTGGCCGACAAGCAGAAAATGACAGTAACGGGCCGTAAGTAAACAAATGCTGGAAATGAGCCCAAGAATAAATGGGCTCTGAGAAGGCCGAAAGATAACATGGGCTGGAAACGGCCCAAGGGAATAACGGGCCGTTAATGGGTATAAAGTGATACACTGTTCATTATGGGCCAGTTTCACCACGGGCCGTTAATGGGTGTAAAGTGATACACTGTTCATTACGGGCCAGTTTCACCACGGGCCGTTAATAGGCCAAGAGTTACATAGGGCCTCATATGGGCCGAAAGACGTCATGGGCCATAAATGGGCCAGAAGTGAAAACAGGCTAGAATCATATTGGATGGCCCAGATGACGCTACTGGGCCTAATTCGGATAGGGCGTAACGGGCCTTGGGTTAGCGGGCTGTAAATGGGCTATATGCGAACATGCCATTAACAGGCTTTCCATGGGCCGGCCCGCCAGCTTTTGACCAAGTCAAACGGGGCGGCCTTTTCACAGGAATGGGCCTCTGTTGGGCCGTGCCATGTGTCGACGTATCATAGGCGCCTATCTGACCAACTGATGAGCTGACAAGTGTTTCGTCGGGCCAATAAGAATTTTACACGTGGAAATTTCCCATTGGTCGGGGCTGTTAACGGGTTATCGGATCCAAAACCCGACCCGATAGCTTAACGGCATTCCGTTACGGTGGATGCCATGTGTCGGTCACCCTTGACGAAAGCACTTCTATGACGTGTGATTTATCGTCATGGAAGTGGACACTTCCGTGATGATAATTTTGGTAATGTCATGGAACACTTCTATGACAGCACAGGTATGACTATCTTGGTTCTGTCATAAATTTTTCATGGATGTACATGCATGACAAAAAAGCGACCTACTGTGACAAACATGTATCATCACGGAAGTGTATTTTTTGTAGTGATCCCTACCATCTCCATGGTTCCGGCTACGAGTAACAGAACTTCGGTTAACCGACAACATCCTGAAGAACGAAACCAAGGAAAACAAGGATGGATTCAGCATCAACTATAGGATGCAGAAGGTAGCACAAGAATTTAGTATCTTTCAAACTCCTAGGACAATTCTGGCAGCATAACGGCAGTAAAATGCTCAAAATGAGACATTCTGCAAAAGACGGGGTAGCACCAAACTCAACATCATCACTCAAGGTTCTGAGATATTACTAAACAGGCTACACCGGAGGTACTCGAACTGGGATATGACTCAGATCAACCAATCCTTAGAGACTACGGAGTAGTAACACGTGATCCTGAACCCCGTAGGAAAGATAGGATGACTCAGATCAGAAGGCATGAGGTATAAGGAGTAAACAGAGCCTTACGTTCCCTTCCACAATCAATTCCCCTATATAGCTAAAGAATTTCTAGACCCAACTTCAACCAGGTTGGCTTGGTAATCCTACAGGCAGTCAGGCTCTGATACCAAAGCTGTCGGGACCCTGATTCTAAGTCACACCGATCGAGCATGTAACACCTCATATCACTTTGCGGCCTCACGCACGGTATTCCCACGGGTGTCGCCTTACCATGGCCCGGGACCGTTTGCGCCTTTTGGCTCACGTATATGATAGTGTCGCTAGCATCCATATGACATAGAACCCGGGCCGACATGACTAGTCGTGAACCCAAAGTGGCACTAACTTACGGGGACATGCATACATGAATCAACATCGAGCATGTTGGTCAGCAGCGTGCGAATCTGGGCTGTAGCACTGGGCTAACATGACTCTGGTGAACCGGGCTGTAGCAGGCTAGGCAGGACTCCGGATGTCACCGTGTGACATTTCCCCGAAGGGATAGACACAGGAACAAAGTGAATCACATGCTGGCCAGTCTAAGTGTTCCAGAGCAGTAGTGCTGGGCTAGCTGGACTCCGGGTAAACCGGGCTGTAGCGGACTACCATGGCTCGGTGGAATCACTAGACTACATTTCTCCATAAGAGAGGCCACCAAGGATAAACAACTAGGTTGTCGGATCCCACACATAGCAATACACGTCACACGTACGCATAACATGCAAGTATGTGTTGTACAACATGGCATCACAACATAACGCAAACTCCTATAGATAAAGGCCCAGAAGAGCCACATAGCATTAATACAAGTAAAGGTCTCATGACCCATCATTCAGAGCATACAAGCAACGGAAGCATTACATGTCTGAGTACAGACAACTAAAAAATAAAAAGGCTGAGAAGCCTGACAATCTACAAGTCCCTCCCAAGGGTACAAGATCATAGCTGAGGTAACAAGATACACGTCGAAGTCCAAGTGGTACTACTAGTGAGACAGATGTCTCACCTGTAAAACATAAATAAAGCAAACGTGAGTACAAAGGTACTTAGCAAGACTTACATCAGATCCTATCATACATGCATTTGTATCAAGAAGGTAATGTGGGGTTTAGTTGCAGCAAGCCAGCTTTGACTCAGTGGCTATCCTGTTCTACGACTACGAGAAACTTCTTTGAGGTGAGGCAGCGCACACGAGTCCACTAATCACCACATCAATACACTAATATGGATTCATCCCCGTCTCTCTACGAGAAGGCCATCCATAGCACTCACACTTGTCTTGAGCATTTTAGAGTATCCACTTTAAGTTGTCTATGTACCACGTAAGCATCCAAGAAGTCCATAACCGAGGACACGGCTATTCGAATAGATCATGATAACCCTGCAGGGGTGTACTTCTTCACACACGCTCTCACCACTTATCACCATGTACACGTCATGTATCTCGCAACCTTCAAGCGGAAGCCTGGCGAGGGTGTCGGCCACGACCTGACTAACCACACAAGACTCTAGTCCAGGTTTATCACCTATTCGGGTTCCATCCGCAAGGAGATCCGGCCGGGGTTTCGCTCACAGCCCCAAACGATGTGTACAGGGTTCCCGAGCCCACCATCCGGGTGCCACTCGGTACACCGGGCCACATGTGCCTAGTCTGTCCCAAGTCCACCCTGCCGGGTGCCACTCGGTAGAAAAATAGCACTACCTACAAACACCAAAAACTAGTTGCAACTCCTGGACAGAGATAAAGTTGGCTAATAAGTCAAGAGGGGTCGAGTTAACGGAACCCAATGTGTGGTAGTAGCTAGTCATTGGACAACTTACATAGAGCTCAATTCTTAAGGACGGTCCCAATTGGACAACCCGCCATGTACTCCTACATGGCCTCTCACCGCTACCTTTACCAAAACGTGTTCACACGCTTAACTCTCAGCACCAGAACATATCGTAACACTCCAATTCATTCCCGATGAATCAGACCTGACATACTCTAAGCAATAGCAGGGAATGCATGGTAGGGACACAACATGGCTCAATCAACTCCTACACATGCTAGTGGGTTTTAACTATTTACTGTGGCAATGACAAGTCATGCAGAGGAATGGGTTCAACTACCGCAGCATAAAGTAGTAGTTGAATCGTTGTTGTCCTAATGCAATAAATGAGATCAGGAGCGAGAGAGTAGGATTGTATCGGAATGAACAAGGGGGTTTGCTTGCCTGGTAGATCAACAGGGGGCACTGCTCCTTTGACAGGTACTCTGGATCGGTCTCTGGAGCAGGACCTATCGAGAAGGAACGGTGTCGATAATCAAACACAAGCATATACAACAATATGATGCATGAACATGGCATGAGTATGTGATGTTGTTTGCGTTAATGCATCTAGCATTCATTTGCATGAAGTCCATTTGAACCAAAGTTTCAAATGCAACTCCAAAATAAGCCTTTATAAATGTCATTCATGTGTTTCCTCATATACAGCATGAAAATGGTACAGATGGATAGATTGAATTTTTCTGATAATTTTTCATATATAAATTATTTCAATCTGAGCTACGGTTGAATTTCTATGAATTTTTGAAGTTTAGCTAATTTTCTGGAATTTCCTGATTTAATTTAAAACCAGAAAAGAATTAATTGCGTCAGCATGATGTCTGAGTGACATCAGCAGGTTAACAGGTCGGTCCAGGTCAATCCTGACCAGTGGGACCCATATGTCAGTGTCTAACTAACTAACTTAAGTTAATTAGCACTAATCTAATCCTAAACTAGCTTAGTTAAGGTCCTGGGCCCACATGTCAGTATCAGCAGGCTAATTAAGCTTAATTAACACTTAACTAAAATTAGCAGGGGCCTGGGCCCACTTGTCAGCGATCCAGGGGAGGTCAAACCCCTGGTTAGCGGGGTCAAACCCGCAGGCGACTCGATGCCGGCGAGGCCAGACGCGGCGGAGGGCCTCGGATTTGGTCCTCCAGTGACCAAATGGGCCGCGGAGACCATCTCCGAGGAGCTGGTGCTTGCGCGCATCTAGTGGAGGCGACGGGAGGACGCGGGGTGGCCGGAGCTCGCCGGAGCGGAGCTCGCAGCGGCGGCCGGAGCACGGCTCCGAGCGGAATGTGGCTGCAGGGCACGACAGGAGCTGCGGGTGGCGGTGTTGGCCTTCTGGGAGGCTACTGAGCATGGTGGCAGGTGCAGGCACGGGCTGCAGTGGCTCTGGCCACGACGGGGAGGTACCACGGCGGCGCGACCGCTCGGGTCCGGCGGCTAGCGTGGCTACGGCATGAAATCGAGCTCGGGGGAGGAGGGGAAACGGATTAGAGCTCACGGGGAGACCGTAGACGTCGTCAGCGAGCTCGGGGACGCGCTGAGGTCGACGGTGCAGCGATGGGGATCCACGGCGGCCGGAGGTGATGACGACGGCGATGGAGGTGCTCCAGGGCGATCCGGCTTGTGTGGCTGAGGGAGACGATGCAGGGCAACGGCGCGGAGCTCGCGGGCATGACGAGAGGGCGAGGGGGAGGCGGTGAGCGTGACAATGGCAAGCGGCGGCGACAGGCGTGCTCGGCCGTGAGAGAAAGAGCGAGGAGGAAACGGCAGAGGAGGGGATCGACTCGGGGGGGATGAGAGGGAACGTGGGAAGTGCGTGGCGCTCCAGGAGCCTCTCCCGCGTCGGCGGAAGAAGGAGGTGGCCACGGCGTGTGGCCGCAGGCGCCGGGCACGCGCCTCTCGTCCTCCTGGCGAGAGGAGGGCGATGACTGGCAGAGGGCCTGGTGGGCTGGGCCGCCCTACTGGGCCGCACAGTGCCAGGCCGCACGTAACCGAGGTAAGGTTTTTCCCTTTTTGTTTCTTTTCTATTTTCTGACATTTGTTTTGACTTAGTAATAATACTAAATCATTTTATTTACTTCTGTAATTTTTTGTAGGAACTAGTTGGATTGCTCCAAAACTCCTCACCAATTAACAGAATTTTTGGACATATATCAAATATATATAGCAAATATATATCCAAAGCAATTAATTACTAGATTAATTCCAAATGCCCAAAATAAATACTTATGAGCTCTTGAAAATATTGGTTTGATTTTTTACCTCTGACCAATATTTTCAGAGAGCAACATGAACATTTTCTTGGACCTCTTTGGAGCAATTTTTATCTGGGTTATTTCCAGAAATGATTTCTGAGGGTTTCACAAATCCTCATTTCAAATTTAAATGGAATTTAAACATGATGCACAAAGGAGGCTAGCCTAGGTCATACCAGAACTAGGGATGTGACATAATGCTACTGCCGTACTAAGCAAAATAAGATGCATAAAAGATAAACATCACATGCAATCAAAATATGTGACATGATATGGCCATCATCATCTTAGCATTTTCAAAGCACCGTCATGATCTCCATTGTCACCGGCTTGACACCTTGTTCTCCATCGTAGCATCGTTGTCGTCTCGCCAACTATTGCTTCTACGACCATCGCTACCGCTTAGTGATAAAGTAAAGCAATTACATGGCGATTGCATTTCATACAATAAAGCGACAACCATAAGGCTCCTGCCAGTTGCCGATAAATTTTACAAAACATGATCATCTCATACAATTTTTTTTATCTCATCACGTCTTGACCATATCACATCACAGCATGCCCTGCAAAAACAAGTTAGATGTCCTCTACTTTGTTGTTGCAAGTTTTACGTGGCTGCTATGGGCTTTTAGCAAGAACCGTTCTTATCTACGCATCAAAACCACAATGATTTTTCGTCAAGTGTGTTGTTTTAACCTTCAACATGGACCGGCCATAGTCAAATTCTATTCAACTAAAGTTGGAGAAACAGACACCTGCCAGCCACCTGTGTGCAAAGCACATCAGTAGAACGAGTCTCATGAACATGATCATGTAATGGTCGGTCCAGGCCGCTTCATCCAACAATACCGCCGAATCAAAGTAAGACGTTGGTGGTAAGCAGTATGACTATTATCGACCACAACTCTTTGTGTTCTACTTGTGAAGATCTACGCATAGACCTGGCTCTGATACCACTGTTGGGGAACGTAGCATGCAATTTCAAAAAAAATCCTACGATCACGCAAGATCTATCTAAGAGATGCAAAGCAATGAGATGGGGAGAGTGTGTCTACGTACCCTCGTAGACCGAAAGCGGCAGCGTTAGGTTAACACGATTGATGTAGTCGAACGTCTTCTCGATCCAACCGATCCAAGTAGCGAATGTATGGCACCTCCGTGTTCAGCACACATTCAGCTCGATGACGTCCCTCGAACTCTGTTCCTAGTAGGATTCGCCCCCTCCTTCCTTCCATCAGAGAGGGGAAAGGGGAAAGGGAGGGGAGGGAGAAGGAAAGGGGGGCCGCGCCCCCCACCCCTTGACCAATTCGGATTGGTCTTGGGGGGGCTAGTCTGCCTCTCTCCTCTATGGCCCAATAGGCCCATTAACTTTCCCGGGGGGTTCCGGTAACCTCCTGGTACTCCGAAAAATCCCCGATCTTCTTTGGAACCATCCCGGTGTCCGTATATAACTTTCCAATATATCAATCTTTACCTCTTGACCATTTCGAGACTCCTCGTCATGTCCGTGATCTCATCCCGGACTCCGAACAAACTTCGGTCACCTAAACACATAACTCATAATACAAATCGTGATCGAACATTAAGCCTGCGGACCCTACGGGTTCGAGAACTATGTAGACATGACCAAGACACATCTCCGGTCAATAACCAATAGCGGAACTTGGATGCTCATATTGGCTCCTACATATTCTATGAAGATCTTTATCAGTCAAACCGCATAACAACATACGTTATTCCCTTTGTCATCAGTATGTTACTTGCCCGAGATTCGATCGTTGGCATCATCATACCTAGTTCAATCTCGTTACCGGCAAGTCTCTTTACTCGTTCTATAATGCATCAACCCATAACTAACTCATTAGTCATATTGCTTGCAAGGCTTATAGTGATGTGCATTACCGAGAGGGCCCAAAGATACCTCTCGATACTCGGAGTGACAAATCATAATCTCGATCTATGCCAACTCAACAAACACCTTCGGAGACACCTGTAGAGCATCTTTATAATCACCAGTTACGTTGTGACGTTTGATAGCACACAAAGTGTTCCTCTGGTATTCGAGAGTTGCATAATCTCATAGTCGGAGGAATATATATAAGTCATGAAGAAAGCAATAGCAATAAAACTAAATGATCATTATGCTAAGCTAATGGATGGGTCTTGTCCATCACATCATTCTCTAATGATGTGATCCCGTTCATCAAATGACAACCCATGTCTATGGTCAGGAAACTTAACCATCTTTGATTAACAAGCTATTCAAGTAGAGGCATACTAGGGACACTCTGTTTTGTCTATGTATTCACACATGTACTAAGTTTCCGGTTAATACAATTCTGGCATGAATAATAAACATTTATCATGATATAAGGAAATATAAATAACAACTTTATTATTGCCTCTAGGGCATATTTCCTTCAGGGGGCCGAATCCTACTAGGAGTGGAGTCCTAGTAGGACACCCCCCCCCCCTTGGCGCGCCCCTCGTGGCCGGCCTCCTCCTCTCCCTCCTTTATATACATGGGCAGGGCACCCCTTGGAGAGACACCAATTGTTCCAAGCCGTGTGCGGCGTCTCTCTCCACGGTTTACTCCTCCGGTCATATTCACGTAGTGATTAGGCAAAGCTCTGTGCGGATCACATCACCATCACCGTTACCACGCCGTCATGTTGACGAAACTCTCCCTCGACCCTCTGCTGGATGAAGAGTTCAAGGGACATCATCGAGCTGAACATGTGCTGAACTCGGAGGTGTCGTACGTTCGGTACATGATTGTTTGGATCGTGAAGACGTTCGACTACATAAACTGCGGTAACCTAACACTTCCGCTTTCAGTCTACGAGGGTACGTGGACACACTCTCGCCCGCTCGTTGCTATGCTCTCCTAGATAGATCTTGCGTGATCGTAGGATTTTTTTGAAATTGCATGCTACGTTCCCCAACAAAGCACACCAACAGAACAGGGAAATGGCTGAGAGAACATAATTCCTACATTGGGACTGCACCGGAGCCTCGCTGCTCCAAATCAAACATGAACACTCCCTAAAGAAAACCTGAAAAATAATTACCCATGCCAATGTACAACAGGTCAGTCTATGACGTCAAGCTTGCAACCGTCCAAGATTGTGTGTCGTCACCCTCGATGTCTACTACACAACCTTCTTCTTGTAGATGTTGTTGGGCCTCCAAGTGCAGAGGTTTGTAGGACAGTAGCAAATTTCCCACAAGTGGATGACCTAAGGTTTATCAATCCGTAGGAGGCGTAGGATGAAGATGGTCTCTCTCAAGCAACCCTGCAACCAAATAACAAAGAGTCTCTTGTGTCCCCAACACACCCAATACAATGGTAGATTGTATAGGTGCACTAGTTCGGCGAAGAGATGGTGATACAAGTGCAATATGGATAGTAGATAAGGTATTTGTAATCTGAAACTATAAAAACAGCAAGGTAACGAATGATAAAAGTGAGCGTAAACAGTATTGCAATGTGTGGAAATAAGGCCTAGGGTTCATACTTTCGCTAGTGTAAGTTCCCTCAACAATGATAACATAATTGGATCACATAACTATCCCTCAACATGCAACAAAGAGTCACTCCAAAGTCACTAATAGCAGAGAACGAACGAAGAGATTATGGTAGGGTAAGGAACCACCTCAAAGTTATTCTTTCCAATCAATCTGTTGGGCTATTCCTATAAGTGTCACAAACAGCCCTAGAGTTCGTACTAGAATAACACCTTAAGATACAAATCAACCAAAACCCTAATGTCACCTAGATACTCCAATGTCACCTCAAGTATCTGTGGGTATGAGTATACGATATGCATCACACAATCTCAGATTCATCTATTCAACCAACACATAGGACCTCAAAGAGTGCCCCAAAGTTCTACCGGAGAATCACGATGAAAACGTGTGCCAACCCCTATGCATAGGTTCATGGGCGGAACCCGCAAGTTGATCACCAAAACATACATCAAGTGTATCACGTGATATCCCATTGTCACCACAGATATCCACGGCAAGACATACATCAAGTGTTCTCAAATCTTTAAAGACTCAATCCGATAAGATTACTTCAAAGGGGAAACTCAATTCATTACAAGAGAGTAGAGGGGGGAGAAAACATCATAAGATCCAACTATAATAGCAAAGCTTACGATACATCAATATCGTACCACCTCAAGCACACGAGAGAGAGAGAGATATCAAACACATAGCTACTGGTACATACCCTCAGCCCCGAGGGAGAACTACTCCCTCCTCGTCATGGAGAGCACCGGGATGATGAAGATGGCCACCGGAGAGGAATTCCCCCTCCGGCAGGGTGCCGGAACGGGTCTACATTGGCTTTCGGTGGCTACGGAGGCTTCTGGCGGCGGAACTCCCGATCTATTGTGCTCCCGAATGTTTTTAGGGTATATGGAGATATATAGGCGAAAGGAGTACGTCGGTGGACCGAAGGGGGGGCACGAGGCAGGGGGCGCGCCCCAGGGGGGTGGGCGCACCCCCTACCCTCGTGAGCTCCTCCTTCATCTTCTGACGTAGGGTCCAAGTCTATCCGGTAGGTTTCCTTCCAAAAATAACTTCTCCAGTTGATTTCGTTCCGTTTCGACTCCGTTTGATATTCCTTTTCTTCGAAACACTGAAATAGGCATAAAACAGCAAATCTGGGCTGGGCCTCCGGTTAATAGGTTAGTCCCAAAAATAATATAAAAGTGGAAAATAAAGCCCAATATTGCCCAAAACAGTAGATAATATAGCGTGGAGCAATAAAAAATTATAGATACGTTGGAGACGTATAAAGCATCCCAAAGCTTAATTGCTGCTCGTCCTTGAGTAGGTAAATGATAAAAAGATAATTTTTGATGTGGAATGCTAGTTGGCAAAATTTCAGTGTACTTCTTCTTAATTGTGGTATGAATATTCTGATCCATAAGATTCAAGACAAAAGTTCATATTGACATAGAAAATAATAATACTTCAAGCATACTAACAAAGCAATTATGTCTTCTCAAAATTACATGGCCAAAGAAAGCTATCCCTACAAAATCATATAGTGTGGCTATGCTCCATCTTCACCACACAAAGTATTTAAATCATGCACAACCCCGATGACAAGCCAAGCAATTGTTTCATACTTTTGATGTTCTCAAACTTTTTCAATCTTCACGCAATACATGAGCGTGAGCCATGGACATAGCACTATAGGTGGAATAGAATGGTGGTTGTGGAGAAGACAAAAAGGAGAAGATAGTTTCACATCAACTAGGCGTATCAACGGGCTATGGAGATGCCCATCAATAGATATCAATGTGAGTGAGTAGGGATTGACATGCAACGGATGCACTAGAGCTATAAATTTATGAAAGCTCAAGAGAAACTAAGTGGGTGTGCATCCAACTTGCTTGCTCACGAAGACCTAGGGCATTTTGAGGAAGCCCATCATTGGAATATACAAGCCAAGTTCTATAATGAAATATTTCCACTAGTATATGAAAGTGACAACATAGGAGACTCTCTATCATGAAGATCATGGTGCTACTTTGAAGCACAAGTGTGGTAAAAGGATAGTAGCATTGTCCCTTCTCTCTTTTTCTCTCATTTTTTATATATTTTTTTATTTGGGCCTTTTTCTTTTTTATGGCCTCTTTTTTCCTTTTTTTATTTGGGCTTCTTTGGCCTCTTTTATCTATTTTTTCGTCCAGGGCCTCATCCCGACTTGTGGGGGAATCATGGTCTCCATGATCCTTTCCTCACTGGGACAATGCTCTAATAATGATGATCATCACACTTTTATTTACTTACAACTCAAGAATTACAACTCGATACTTAGATCAAGATATGACTCTATATGAATGCCTCCGGCGGTGTACCGGGATGTGCAATGACTCATGAGTGACAAGTATGAAAGTTTTATGAATGGTGGCTTTGCCACAAATACAATGTCAACTACATGATCATGCAAGCAATATGACAATAGTGGAGTGTGTCATAATAACGGAATGGTGGAAAGTTGCATGGCAATATATCTCGGAATGGCTTATGGAAATGCCATAATAGGTAGGTATGGTGGTTGTTTTGAGGAAGGTATATGGTGGGTTTATGGTACCGGCGAAAGTTGCACGGTACTAGAGAGGCTAGCAATGGTGGAAGGGTGAGAGTGCGTATAATCCCATGGACTCAACATTAGTCATAAAGAACTCACATACTTATTGGAAAAATCTACAAGTTATCAAAGCAAAGTATTACGCGCATGCTCCTAGGGGGATAGATTGGTAGGAAAAGACCATCGCTCGTCTCCGACCGCCACTCATAAGGAGGACAATCAATAAATAAATCATGCTCCGACTTCAACACATAACGGTTCACCATACGTGCATGCTACGGGAATCACAAGCTTCAACACAACTATTTCTCAAATTCACAACTACTCAACTAGCATGACTCTAATATTACCATCCTCATATCTCAAAACAATCATCAAGTATCAAACTTCTCATAGTATTCAAAACACTCATAAGAGAATTTTATTATTCTTGCATACCAAGCATATTAGGATTTTAAGAAAATTACCATGCTATTTAAGACTCTCAAAATAATCTAAATGAAGCATGAGAGTTCATCTATTTCTTCAAAATAAAACTAAGACCATGCTCTAAAAGATATAAGTGAAGCACTAGAGCAAATGACAAACTACTCCGAAAGATGTAAGTGAAGATCAATGAGTAGTCGAATAATTATGCAACTATGTGAAGACTCTCTAACATTTAAGAGTTTCAGATCTTGATATTTTATTCAAACAGCAAGCAAAACTAAATAAAATAAAATGACGCTCCAAGCAAAACACATATCATGTGGCGAATAAAAATATAGCTCCATGTAAAGTTACCGATGAACGAGGACGAAAGAGGGGATGCCTTCCGGGGCATACCCAAGCTTAGGCTCTTGGATATCCTTGAATATTACCTTGGTGTGCCTTGGGCATCCCCAAGCTTAGGCTCTTGCCACTCCTTATTCCATAGTCCATCGAATCCTTACCCAAAACTTGAAAACTTCACAACACAAAACTTAACAGAAAACTCGTAAGCTCCGTTAGTATAAGAAAATAAATCACCACTTCAAGGTACTGTAATTAACTCATTCTTTATTTATATTGGTGTTAAACTTACTGTATTCCAACTTCTCTATGGTTTATAAACTCTTTTACTAGCCATAGATTCATCAAAATAAGCAAACAACACACGAAAAACAGAATCTGTCAAAAACAGAACGGTCTGTAGTAATCTGTAGCTAGCGCAAGATCTGGAACACCAAAAATTCTAAATTAAATTTCCGGACGTGAGTAATTCATCTATTAATCATCTGAAAAACGAATTAACTAAATATCACTATCCAAATAAAAATGGCAGCAATTCTCGTGAGCGCTAAAGTTTCTGTTTTTTTACAGCATGATCAACAAGACTTTCCCCAAGTCTTCCCAAAGGTTCTACTTGGCACAAACACTAATTAAACAACTAAAACCACATCTAAACAGAGGCTAGATGAATTATTTATTACTAAACAGGTACAAAAAGCAAGAAACTAAAATAGGATTGGGTTGCCTCCCAACAAGCGCTATCGTTTAACACCCCTAGCTAGGCATGACGATTTCAATGATGCTCACATAAAAGATAAGAATTGTAACATAAAGAGAGCACCTTGAAGAATATTACTAGCACATTTAAGCCTAACCCACTTCCTATGCATAGGTATTTTGTGAGCAAATAACTTGTGGGAACAAGAATCAACTTGCATAGGAAGGTAAAACAAGCATAACTTCAAAATTTTAAGCACATAGAGAGGAAACTTGATATTATTGCAATTCCTACAAGCATATGTTCCACCCTCATAATATTTTCAATAACATCATGAATGAATTCAACAATATAACCAGAACCTAAAGCATTCTTTTCATGATCTACAAGCATAGAAAATTTACTACTCTCCACATAAGCAAAATTCTTCTCATGAATAGTAGTGGGAGCAAACTCAACAAAGTACTCCCTCTGTAAACTAATATAAGAGCGTTTAGATCACTAAAATAGTGATCTAAACACTCTTATATTAGTTTACGGAGGGAGTAACTATCATGGGATTGAAAATTGAAATCAAGATGACAAGTTTCATTGTTATCATTATTCTTTAAAGCATACGTGTCATCACAATAATCATCATAGATAGGAGGCTTGGTTTCATCATAATAAATTTGCTCATCAAAACTTGGGGGACAAAAAATATCATCTTCATCAAACATAGCTTCCCCAAGCTTGTGGCTTTGTATATCATTAGCATCATGGATATTCAAGGAATTCATACTAACAACATTGCAATCATGCTCATCATTCAAATATTTAGTGCCAAACATTCTATGTAATTCTTCTTCTAGCATTTGAGCACAATTTTCCTTTCCGTCATACTCATGAAAGATATTAAAAAGATGAAGCGTATGAGACAAACTCAATTCCATTTTTTCGTAATTTTCTTTTATAAACTAGACTAGTGATAAAACAAGAAACTAAAAGACTCGATTGCAAGATCTAAAGATATACCTTCAAGGGCTAACCTCCCCGGCAACGGCGCCAGAAAAGAGCTTGATGTCTACTACACAACCTTCTTCTTATAGACGTTGTTGGGCCTCCAAGTGTAGAGGTTTGTAGGACAGTAGCAAATTTCCCTCAAGTGGATGACCTAAGGTTTATCAATCCGTAGGAGGCGTAGGATGAAGATGGTCTCTCTCAAGCAACCCTGCAACCAAATAACAAAGAGTCTCATGTGTCCCCAACACACCCAATACAAGGGTAGATTGTATAGGTACACTAGTTCGGCGAAGAGATGGTGATACAAGTGCAATATGGATAGTAGATAAAGGTATTTGTAATCTGAAATTATAAAAACAGCAAGGTAACGAATGATAAAAGTGAGCGTAAACGGTATTGCAATGTGTGGAAATAAGGCCTAGGGTTCATACTTTCGCTAGTGTAAGTTCCCTCAACAATGATAACATAATTGGATCACATAACTATCCCTCCACATGCAACAAAGAGTCACTCCAAAGTCACTAATAGCAGAGAACGAATGAAGAGATTATGGTAGGGTATGGAACCACCTCAGAGTTATTCTTTCCAATCAATCCGTTGGGCTATTCCTATAAGTGTCACAAACATCCCTAGAGTTCGTACTAGAATAACACCTTAAGACACAAATCAACCAAAACCCTAATGTCACCTAGATACTCCAATGTCACCTCAAGTATCCGTGGGTATGATTATACGATATGCATCACACAATCTCAGATTCATCTATTCAACCAACACATAGGACCTCAAAGAGTGCCCAAAGTTCTACCGGAGAATCACGACGAAAACGTGTGCCAACCCCTATGCATAGGTTCATGGGCGGAACCCGTAAGTTGATCACCAAAACATACATCAAGTGTATCACGTGATATCCCATTGTCACCACGGATATCCACGGCAAGACATACATCAAGTGTTCTCAAATCTTTAAAGACTCAATCCGATAAGATTACTTCAAAGGGGAAACTCAATTCATTACAAGAGAGTAGAGGGGGGAGAAAACATCATAAGATCCAACTATAATAGCAAAGCTCGCGATACATCAAGATCGTACCACCTCAAGAACACGAGAGAGAGAGAGAGATCAAACACATAGCTACTGGTACATACCCTCAGCCCCGAGGGAGAACTACTCCCTCCTCGTCATGGAGAGCACCGGGATGATGAAGATGGCCACCCGAGAGGGATTCCCCCTCCGGCAGGGTGCCGGAACGGGTCTAGATTGTCTTTCGGTGGCTACGGAGGCTTCTGGCGGCGGAACTCCCGATCTATTGTGCTCCCGGATGTTTTTAGGGTATATGGAGATATATAGGCGAAAGGAGTACGTCGGTGGACCAAAGGGAGGGCCACGAGGTAGGGGGTGCGCCCCCTACCCTCGTGAGCTCCTCCTTCATCTTCTGACGTAGGGTCCAAGTCTATCCGGTAGGTTTCCTTCCAAAAATAACTTCTCCAGTTGATTTCGTTCCGTTTCGACTCCGTTTGATATTCCTTTTCTTCGAAACACTGAAATAGGCATAAAACAGCAAATCTGGGCTGGGCCTCCGTTTAATAGGTTAGTCCCAAAAATAATATAAAAGTGGAAAATAAAGCCCAATATTGCCCAAAACAGTAGATAATATAGCATGGAGCAAACAAAAATTATAGATACATTGGAGACATATCAACCCTCTTCTCTAGTGACCTAGCCAGGCTTGGCCAATGTTGATGAGTGCCGCGTTGGATCCCTCCAGTTGTCACCGACTTCACAACGCCGCCATCGAGCACCGCCTGACACACAACACTTGAACATGCATCTTATTCACCGTTTCATAGCCGCCCTCCAAGCCTCACTAGTAGAAAAACGACTTTTAGTACTAGTTCGTAAGGACCTTTAGTACCGGTTCTGGAACCGGCACTAAAGAGTGGGGACTAAAGGTCCCCCCCTTTAGTCCCGGTTCAACACAAACCGAGACCAAAGGCCCACCACGTGGCACGAGGCGCGCAGTGGTCTAGGGGACCTTTAGTACCGGATTTTTCCTGATTTTTTTAATAAAGCATAAACAACCCGCCTACTAGGCCGACACGGCCTGCATACGACTAGAAACCCAACCTCTAGTTGGGTCAGGATGCAAGCCCGTACAGCCCGGTAGGCCTCACAGGGCAGAAGACTTGCAATAGGCCCACAAAGGCCCGCTTCGAGAGGAGCTCGACACGGTAGTCGTGGCGGGGCTTATAAACCGATGCAAGCTCCTCTCAACTAGCAAGGTGGGACTAAACATTGTGCACTGCGGGTGGTAGCGCACCACCTTTAATACCGGTTGGTGGCTCAAACTGGTACTAAAGGGGGGGGGGTCTTTAGTACCGGTCGGAGCCACCAACCCGTACTAAAGGCCACCACCTTTAGTACCGGTTGGTGGCTCCAACCAGTACTAAAGGGGGGGTCTTTAGTACCGGTTGGAGCCACCAACCCGTACTAAAGGCCACCACCTCTTTAGTACCGGTTCATGGCACGAACCGGTAGTAAAGGTTCGCCACGAACCGGTATTGCACCGCCCGCCTAGCCGTTGGAACCAGCACTATTGGTCACATTAATGCCGGCTCAAATACAAACCAGGATTAATGAGCTAAACATTTGACCCTTTTTCTACTGGTGCCTCCACAGCGGGCCACCTTCCAACAGGATCTTCCCGTCACCTGGATATGTCTCCGGGCTTTGGCGAGAGGGGGAGAGAAGATGAGTGACGGCTAGGGTTCCCTAGTCACCATGCAACCGCCTCCTCATTAGCGGAGAACATGTGAATTCTTTTTTTTACGAATTTTAGATAGTACAATATTTGAAAGTATATACACATTGTCAACTATCAAAGTCAAGTTATGTGTAGACTTAAAAAAAGAGAACAAAAACAGAACAATTGGGATATGCGTTTCGCAAACTACACCAATGACCAGCGGCGGTGCCAGCACCAAGAAGTTGTGGATTCAAATGCACTAATCTCTCTAAAATCTCCTAATTTTTTTGCATAAATATGGGTAAAATTAGGCTTGCAATCAAAAAACCTGTGGGGTCAGTTGACCCCACAGGTTACACATGGAATCGCCACTGCCAATGACAATATCCACACAAACCATCTCATGACATCACATGAATGACGAGGTTATTCAACAACACACTAGTAGAAAAGAGGGCTTTGGTTCAGGCCGGGTCAGCCCATTAGTCCCGGTTCAGTCAAGAACCAGGACCCATGGGGGCATTGGTCCCGGTTCGTGAGGCCAGGGGCCTGCCGGGCCTCGTGGGGGCATTGGTCCCGGTTCGTCTGGCCCCTTTGGTCCCGGTTGGTGGGACGAACCGGGACCAATGGGCCTCGCTCCTGGCCCACCACCATTGGTCCCGGTTGGTGGCTTGAACCGGGACCACAGGCTTCCCTTTGGTCCTGTTTCATGCCACGAACCGGGACCAATGAGGTGCCTATATATACCCCTCCCCCGCGAGAAGAGCACCCCAGTGCTCTATTTTTCTCTGGCCGGCGAGGGGAGGACTTTGTGGTGCTCTAGCTCACCTCCTATGCACATGAGGTGTTCAATGAAATGCCCGAGCCACACTAGTTAAGTTTTCTCCTCTCGAAGCTCGACCTCAAAGCTCCATTTTCCTCGAGATTTGTCTAGGTTTAGCAGCCCGTCATGTCCCATTCCCGTCTTCACCACCGTCGATCGCCCGCACCAATCTCATCGTCGGCACCACCATGGTGAGCCTCTTGTTCTTATCTTCTTTCTGAAAGAAAAAATTCATACTTTAGATAGATACTTGTCTAATTTTCTTACTTTTATTATTGCTTGTTATTATATAGTGCGATGGTTTTGGTATCCGCCCCCGTCGGCCCTCGTCCTGGCTGTGATTCGGATGTGGTATATATTATCTTTTTATAACTATTTGGTTCATTTATTGTTTATGACAATTATGCCGACCAACGTGACATAGATTTTATTTATCTAGGAGGTAGTTGAACCGGAAATTCCAACCGACCCTATTGTCAAGAGGTTAAATTTAGTTGAAGAAGAAAACAATTACTTGAAGGAAAAAATAAAAAATTTGAGGAGGAGAAGATGATATTGGAGTTGCATGTTGCGGATGTCGTCGATGATCACAAGATCAAGATGGATGCAATGCGGTTGAAGATGAGAAAGATTAGAAAATATGCCATTCATACCGAGGCTTGGTATCATTATGCCGTTGGATCAATTGTTACCTTGGTTGCGATTATGATCGCATTTGTTTTCGCATTGAAATGTTTTACGTAGTTTCAATGTATGGTTTAATTAATTAGATGCTCTAGAGAGCTATATGTTGTTAGATGAGAACTATGTATGTACTTTGGTTTTAATGTGATGATAAACTTCTATTAATTTGGTCACTTAACTATCTATTCATGATGTTCTGTAATGGTTTTTGACACACTTAATTATATATAATGCACGCAGATGAACCAGCAATGGATGTATGGTGACAGACACACCTCCAAGTACATTAAGGGCGTGCATGATTTTCTCGAAGTGGCTGAGGCAAACAAGCAGAATGGTTTTATGTGTTGTCCATGCCCTAAATGTGGGAATACGAAGTCTTACTCTAACCGGAAAATCCTTCACACCCACCTGCTTTACAATGGTTTCATGCCACACTATAATGTTTGGATGAGGCACGGAGAAATAGGGGTTATGATGGAAGACGGCGAAGAAGAAGAGGACGATGACAACTATGTGCCCCCTGAATACGATGTTGCTGCAACGGGGGAAGCTACTGAAGATCAAGAGGAACCAGACGATGTGCCCAATGATGCTGCAATGGGGGAAGCTGTTGAAGATCATGAGGAACCAGACGATGTGCCCGATGATGATGATCTTCTCCGGGTCATTGTCGATGCAAGGACGCAATGCGAAAGTCAAAATGAGAAGCTGAAGTTCGATCGCATGTTAGAGGATCACAAAAAAGGGTTGTACCCCAATTGCGAAGATGGCAACACAAAGCTCGGTACCGTACTAGAATTGCTGCAGTGGAAGGCAGAGGATGATGTGCCTGACAAAGGATTTGAGAAGCTACTGAAAATATTGAAGAAGAAGCTTCCAAAGGATAACGAATTGCCCGACAGTACATACGCAGCAAAGAAGATCGTATGCCCTCTAGGATTGGAGGTGCGGAAGATACATGCATGTCCTAATGACTGCATCCTCTACCGCAGTGCGTACAAGGATCTGAACGCATGCTCGGTATGCGGTGCATTGCGGTATAAGATCAGACGAGATGACCCTAGTGATGTTGACGGCGAGCCCCCCAGGAAGAGGGTTCCTGCGAAGGTGATGTGGTATGCTCCTATAATAGCACTATTGAAACGTCTGTTCAGAAACGAAGAGCATGCCAAGTTGATGCGATGGCACGGTAAGGACCGTAAGAAAGACGGAAAGTTGAGAGCACCCGCTGACGGGTCGCAGTGGAGAGAATCAAGAGAAATTACTGGCCTGAGTTTGCAAGTGACCCAAGGAACGTATGGTTTGGTTTAAGCGCGGATGGCATTAATCCTTTCGGGGAGCAGAGCAGCAATCACAGCACCTGGCCCGTGACTCTATGTATGTATAATCTTCCTCCTTGGATGTGCATGAAGCGGAAGTTCATTATGATGCCAATTCTCATCCAAGGCCCTAAGAAACCCGGCAACGACATTGATGTGTTCCTAAGGCCATTAGTTGAAGAACTTTTTGTGGAATGGAAATGGTGTATGTACGTGGGATGAGCACAAATAGGAGGAATTTAACCTACACGCGTTGCTGTTTGTAACCATCAATGATTGACCCGCTCTCAGTAACCTTTCAGGACAGACAAACAAGGGATACCACGCATGCATGCACTGTTTAGAAGAAACTGAAAGTATATACCTGGACAAATGCAGGAAGAATGTGTACCTGGGCCATCGTCGATTTCTTCCGACCAACCATCAATGTCGAAAGAAAGGCAAGCATTTCAAAGGTGAGGCAGATCATTGGAAGAAGCCCGACATGCGTACCAGTGATCACGTACTTGCTATGGTCAATGATTTACACGTAATCTTTGGAAAGGGTCCCGGCGGACTAGCTGTTCCGAATGACGCTGAGGGACACGCACCCATGTGGAAGAAGAAATCTATATTTTGGGACCTATCCTACTGGAAAGACCTAGAGGTCCGCTCTTCAATCGACATGATGCACGTGACGAAGAACCTTTGCGTGAACCTGCTAGGCTTCTTGGGCGTGTATGTGAAGACAAAAGATACACCTTAGGCATGGGAGGACCTACAACGTTTGCACAAAAAAGACGGCATGCCTCCGAAGCAGTATGAAGGTCCTGCCAGCTACGCTCTTACGAAAGAAGAGAAAGAAATCTTCTTTGAATGCCTGCTCAGTATGAAGGTCACAACTGGCTTCTCGTCGAATATAAAGGGAATAGTAAATATGCCAGAGAAAAAGTTCCAGAACCTAAAGTCTCATGACTGCCACGTGATTATGACGCAATTGCTTCCGGTTGCATTGAGGGGGCTTCTACCGGTAAGCTCGAGAGGGCAGCCGTAGTGGGGCTTATAAATAGGGGTGGAAAATGGTAGCGGATAATCTGAAATATCTGATATTCGTATTTGAGAAAATGCCTATTCGTATCCGAAACATCCGCATCCGAACCAAAATGGAAATGGAAATTATCCGTATCCGAATTTATTACACAAATAAAAAATAAAATATGGTAGGAGATTTTGACACAAATATGGATATGGAAGTGGATATATCCGTATCTGAATAAGATTATGGGGGGTAATTTTTAAAATTCTAGGCCGAATATTCCAATTATCCAACATAAAAGCCAAATAAGTGGTCAAGTTTTACTCTTTATATGATTAAACTTATAAATTATTATGCATTACAATAGTATTTATTCATAAACCTATTTATCATTGACTTATTGTATGTCACAAGTTGATTATTTTAGGTCACATAGCTATCGACTAATTTACTTAAGCAATATGTTGATATTATTCGTATCCGTTCCGAATCAAGAAAATATCCGATACGTATCCGTATTCGAATAATATCCGAGCCGCATCCGTATCCGATAACATCCGTATTCGTTTTGAAAATATGAAAATGGAAGTGGTAAGAGCACTATCTGATCCGCATCCGATCCGTTTCCACCCCTACTTATAAACCACTCCGAGCCCCTCTCAACTAGCGAGGTGGGACTAAACTTTTGGCCACGGGCAGCGCAAGGCCTTTGGTCCCGGTTGGTGGCATCAACCGAGACTAAAGGGTGAATTGGTACCGGTTCGTGGCACCAACCGGTACCAAAGCCCACCTTTAGTCCCGGTTGGTGCCACCAACCGGGACCAAAGGTCTCTGTTTCCCGCCCTTTGGGCTGCCGAAAATGATCTTTGGTCCCGGTTGGTGGCACCAACTGGGACTAAAGGCTTTGGTATATAAGCAAACACAAGTGAAAATTTCACTTGTCATCTCGCAGTTGCCGCCCCGACGCCGCCAGGCTGCCCCGACGCCGTCCGCCGCCCCCGTCGTCGCTGTCGCCTGCGTCCTCACCGTCGCTCGCCGTCGTCGTCGCCCGCGTCCTCACCGTCGCCACTGCCCTCTGCCCCGACGTCGCCGCCGCCACTCCCCGCGCCCCTGCTCGCCCCGACGCCACCCGCCGCTTGCCCCTGCCCGCCCCGACGCCGCCCTCTGTGAGCACCGCGCGCCCCTGCCTGCCCCGCCGCCGCGGACGTGCTTTTTAGTTATATGCTATTTTTTACATGTTTTTAGATGTTTTTAGATTTTCATATATGTATGTATGTATTTTTTTTAGATATATGTATTTCTTATGTATGTTCATATATGTATGTATGTATTTTTTACATGTTTTTTGTATGTATGTATGTATTTTTTTTCAATTGTAATATGCATGGTGTTTTAAAAATACATTAATTTTAGTACATTAATGTTCTCTGATTTAGTACATTAATTTTAGGTTAGTTTCATTTTTAGAAAAGTTTTATATATTTAGGAAGAAGGAAGAGAAGGAAGAAGGAAGAAGAAGAAAAAGTTTTATATATGCAAAAGTTATATTTTTAGAAAAGTTTTATATATCTAGCTAGAAAGAAGGAAGAAGAAGAAGAAAAAGTAGGAGAGGAAAAAGGAAAATAAGAAGAGGAAGAAAGGAGAAGAAGAGGAGAGGAAGAAGAGGAGAAATAAATAAGTAGAGGAAAAAAGAAGAAAAAAAGAGGAGGAGAAAAAAAAGAATATTCTATTTTTTTTCTTCTTCTCCTCTATTCCTTTCTTCTTCTCCTCTTTTTTTCTTTTTTTTTCTTCGGTCTTCTCCTCTATTCCTTTCTTCTTCTCCTCTTTTTATTTCTTCTTTGTTTTCTTATGTTTTATCGGGTCTGTCGTCGTCGATATACCCCGTGTCCCGATAACTTCAACACGAGGGGGGGTTCGACCTACCCCCTCCCCGATAATATTATTTTCCCATGTATGTATGCAAAAGTTACATTTTTAGAAAAGTTTTATATATCTAGCTAGGAAAGGAAGAAGAATAAAAAGAATGAGAGGAAAAAGGAAAATAAGAAGAGGAAGAAAGGAGAAGAAGAGGAGAGGAAGAAGAGGAGAAATAAATAAGAAGAAGAAAAAAGAAGAAAAAGAAGAGGAGAAGAAGAAAGGAATAGAGGAGAAGAAGAGAAAATAGAATATGTCGTTGGATATGTCGTTGTCGATATACCCCGTGTCCCGATAACTTCAACACGAGAGGGGTTGACCTACCCCCTCCCCGATAACATTATTTTCCCATGTATGTATGTCGTCGTTGTCGATATAACCCCCTCCCGGATAACTTCGACCGTGATAACTTATACCACGGGAGCACCCCCCGGCCCTCTCGCTCGACCAAAACTCTCGAGGACACCCAAACCCTAGAAAAAAACGATGTCGGTCTCCTACCCCCTCCCGCCGCGCCCCTACCCTTGAAGCGTTGCCGAGGCCACCCCAAACCTGGAATAAGCTAGGTCTACGTTTGCCACTAATATATCCACATGCTGCCATGTTTGTGTAATAATTGCCATGTTGTAATATTTGCAGAAACAATGGAGTTCGGACGAGACGAGGAACAAGAACAGGTGTTGGGGGACATAATCTAGCCGGAGGTGATCTCATGTCGTATCTTAACGACAATGATGGTCTGGAAGCAGAATAGGGTGAAGAAGAAGCAGGCTATGATGATCGAAGAATGGAGGAGGAAATACATGATTATGATGGCTCCGGTGACCCAATGCTGGTGCAAGAAGGAGCCCGTGGTGACGGCTCCGGTGACCGAACAGAGTCCGGCCAGGTAAATATATTAGTTAAGCCTATGATGACTAGCTAATTGATGCATTCATTGTTTTGGTATGTACACATATTAATTAACTCTTGTCTAATTCTTCTTTTTTCTAGCCCTCCGGATCGATCACAACTTCGGTAAAGAGACGAGGCCCGAAGAAAAAGTTGCGCTCGGATGAAAGGTTTGAGATCACAGCAACCGCGTGCGATGGCATGCCGATTGAACCCATCCGGACAAAGGAAGCATTTTCTGCTCAGTGCGGGGTTCTTGTTAGGGACAAGATCCTGATCAGCATCCAACAATGATGTAAGTCTAAGAATGAAGACCCTGAGGTGTATTATGTCAATGATATGCAGAAATATGATCTTTGGACTGAGCTGAAGGCAAATTTCACCCTACCGCCAAAGGAGGATCCGGAGAAGACAGTTAAAGAGCAATTAATCAAGTCTCATGCTCTTAAGAAGATGGCAGACCTATTCAGGAGGTGTAAGAATGAGCTGAAAACGCTTGTCGACAAAGAAGAGACACCAGAATTCATCGGCAGATATGAGAAGATCAAAGATCACTGGCCCGCATTTGTGGCCTACAAGACATCAGAAAAGAGTAAGAAGATGTCGGCGACAAACAAAAAAAATGCTGCAAAGAAGAAGCTTCACCATCGCACGGGGTCAGGTGGCTACCTCAAAGCCCGACCTAAGTGGGCCAAGGCTGAGAATGATCTGCTTGATAAAGGGATCGAACCAGAGACAATGAACTGGCCAGACCGTTGCCGGACTTGGTTCTTCGGGGCTGGCGTAACCTTGGACCCTGTATCAGGGAAATGCGTTTGGACGGACGAGCAAATGAACATACCAGTCAAGAAGCTAAAGCACTATATCTATGCAACACAACAAGGGACGTTCGTTCTAGACAGAGAGAACGACAAGCTCACAATGGCCCTCGGGAATCTTGAGCACCCTGGACGGACACGAGGCACGCCAGGCTCCGTTCCGTGGAAGGCTGGTTTTCCGGACGCAGGCGGTTACAAATGCCAGGAGAGGAGGAAAAAAGTGGAGCATGCCCAAATTCAGACGCTGCACGAAAAGGTTCAAGCGCTAGAGGAACGAGAAGTAGCTCGCAGCAAGCGACCTGCCGAAACTACCCCCGAAGCTACCCCGCCATCTCAGCGGAGAAGCAGCGTGGCTTCCACCAAGCTGCTTCAGACGGAGCATGTCTTGACGGCTCCTGCTAGCTACCCCGTGGATGCTATCACGGAGTCTCAACATTGCCACCTTATGATGCAATAGCAGAACTTCAAAGTCAAGGCGGCTGTCGGCTCTATTCGACCTACTGAACCCGGCACAACTTTTCACTGTAGTCCGATTCCAGAAGGATATGCCAGGGTAACGGTGGACGAAATAACGAAGGGATTTGAGGACCTCCAGCTTGACTACCCTACCGATGAAGGGGAGACTCGGCTGGGTTCTTGTCTATTGACTCCATGTCTATGGCGGAAGGAGCTCATCAAGCTTCTGAACTGACGCATCCGCCTCCTCCTCCTCCTCCGGCGAGTTAGGGCACTCCGCCTCCTCCTCCGGCGAGTGATCAGGGAACTCAGCCTCCTTCTCCGGCGCGTGGCGGCACTCCGCCTCCTTCTCCGCCTGCGTTGGCGCGCCCGAGCAGCCAGCCTCCTCCTTCTCCGCCTCGTCAGCAAGGGCGGAAGAGACCCGCCGCCGCTCCGGCTACTCCGGCGCGTCGTAGTCCTTCTCCTCCACCTCGTAAGCAAGGAAAGAAGATAGTCGCAGCCGCTCCATCTACTCTGCCGGCGTCTAGCAGTACAGCCAGAGGCGGGAGCCAATACAGATTCGGTCCTTCTCTAAAGACTCCAGAGAAGTTACCATACAACAGGACTCCGGAGGAGAACGCCAAGATCGCGCGAGCCGAAGTGAGGAACTTCTTTGAAGGGGTGAAAGCAAAGAAACATCCATCTCCGGAGGAGAAGGTAGATCCGGTGAAAGTGAAGCGCACTCTGGCTGGCCTAAAAAAAATCAGCAAAGTCTCCGCCGAAAGGCAACTATGACCGCATTATTGCAAAGTCATTTGTCAAAGCGGAGCGGTCGGGAAGTATTGTCAGTGATCAAAGGTTAAAAGAACGACGAGCTGGGAAAAAAATTCCCCAGCTTGGCGAACAAGGGAACCAATCGTGCCCCCCCCCCCCCCGCGCTCAAGGTTCCTACTAATGATCCGAGGATGGTGCCCAGTTATAACAATCTTGGAGATTACCTGCCCGATGATGTACATTATGAGTTCTTGGAGGTGGAGGAACACAAATACGAGTACGGGAAGCCTCTCGTCAAAGATGAAAGATCTATAACAATGATGATGCGAAGATTCCATGATTGGTACATGAAAACCTACAGAGTGTCTGGGGGGAGGAATACTTTGATGCTGAGAGTTAGAGAGGAGCATGATCTCGTTGGAATTGAACTGTTGAATGTTCCATTTGAGGAGTTCTTCCAGTTTTTCAATCAAAAGGCCCTCGATAAAGCAACGGTCACTTGCTACTGTCTGTAAGTAGTACTACTTCTGTCATTAAGTCCCTCTACATAGGTCAGCTCTTTCATTGCATGTATTTATAATTATTCTCACTATATTATGCAGATTGAAGATCGCCGAATTGAAGAAAAGACAAATCGGTGATATTGGGTTCATTAACACAAATCTCATAGATGCAACTGAGGTTAAATGTCGTGCCGAAGATACCGAGGCCAACTTGGTACGATCGTTGGTAATAAATGAAAACAAAGATATACTACTCTTTCCTTACAACTTCAAGTGAGTGTTATTGTCTTGTGCATATTCGGTTTCCCTTATTAGTCCAGGTTATAGTAATGTAATTGATGAGTTATGCATGCGTGTGCAGTTTCCACTATATTCTCCTAGAGATTAAGCTTGAGCAGGGACTAGTAATTGTCTTAGACTCAAGACGAAAAGATCCCCAGGACTATGCGGACATGACTCAAATGCTCGAGAAGTAAGTTAAATCGATCATTATCCACCATATCAGTAACTTTGTTCATTTCCTGATATATCAAGTAATTGTTTCCTTTGTCTGGCAGGGTTTGGAGAAAATTCACCAAAAAAGCTCCGGGACTGCCGAAGAAGCTGCAATTTAGACACCCGAAAGTAAGTACTATAGTAACATGTTCCGCGCATCTCCTAGTGATTCAAGCGCTAATTTCATCAATACCATTTATAGCATGCTTGCTTATCAGTTTGATTGACCTCTATTTCTTGTAAAGTGGTTGTGGCAGGAACAAGGGAATAATTCTGTGGATACTACGTTTGCGAGTCCATCCGCCACACGACCTGTGAACGAGGGTACTCTGACGAACAATATGAAGTGCGTAAGCAATAAAATTCACAATTTTATTTTATTACCATCATTTGTGTTGAGTTTCATTTATTCATATATATATATATATATATATATATATATATATATGTATGTATGTATGTATTGACCCCCTTGTTCAAATTAGATGTTTCGGATGCGGGATGAACTCCTAACACCAGATCGTATGCGAGCAATTCAAGAGGAATTGGCGGCATTCTTCCTTGACCACGTGATCGCTGAAGACGGAGAATACTATGTGGACCCTGTGTTCATATATAATTAGAGATTATATTGTAAGAGATAATTATTGTATATATGTAGCCGGTAGTGTCGGATAGATATACGAGAACTTGTTGTCCGACCAATCTCTCGGAGAAGGAGAGGTGGTCGATATCACTTCTCTCTATATGCATATGTTCATGACGATCTTCTGTTTCCTTTATTTGCTTACTAGCTAGCGTGTCTAGTCCTCTCTATATATACGTATATATAGCGCCGTCCAAGCACGGACATAAGAGAGGACACTTCTCTCTATTAATTAGCTAGCTAACACAATATATGAAACACCTAAATTAAACCCCCAAAACCCCCAACCCCCCCCCCCTTCAAAACAAAAAACAAAAACCCTAGCCCCTGAAATGCGGACACGTGGATGCCTATTGGTCCCGGTTGGTGCCACCAACCGAGACCAAAGGCCCTCCTGCCTGGGCTCGGCGCACCGGCCACGTGGAGGCCCATCTGTCTCGGTTCATGTAAGAACCGGGACTAAAGGATTAGGGCATTAGTAACGACCCTTTAGTCCCGGTTCACAAATCGGGACAAAAGGCCCTTATCAACCGGGACGAATGGGGGTTTTTCTACTAGTGACAACGCCTTCAGGAAGGGAGCGACATTCAAGTGCCGCCATCACCGGATCCAACCACATAGTCAGAATCTAGGTTTTCACCCCGAAGAATCAGTCCAAGCATATTCGAGCAATGTCTTCAACAAGGTAACGACGTAAGTAAACATCCATTGCGAGGTATAACCACTTGGGGTGTGACCTAGGATTTCGCCCCGGAGCTGGAGACTGAGTGCTTGAGTAGCACCGTCATTGAAGTCACTCATGTGTTGTCACCACTAATTTTGCGCGATGTCAATAGCTACATATGATGCGACCGCCGTCACTGCACAACCATCCCTCTGCGTTAAGTCGTCGTCCATGATGAAACAACAATAATGTTAAACTACGTGTTGTGCTTAGTTTATAACCTGTTACGAAAAAAATAGCCATAATGGTAAACAAAACTGGATCAAATAAACACTACAATCAGGAAAGCGGGTGGGACAAACAGAGCTTCTGACAATCCATCGCAATGGCAAACACAACCTATATCGTCCAATACTTATTAAGAGACACTCCCCTTAACGAGACACACACTATGTTAACCTAGAGTTTGGATCGAGAATTTGAGTGTTGCTAGCTCCCCTTTTCACCCATGAGCACCCCGATAGTACTTGTATTAAACCCATATCCCAACTTGGTACAGTATAATCTTCCATGAAAAAAGCATCTACAGTACCAGCTTATCTGCATCTGAAGCTGAAACGACCATACGAAGTCTGAAACCTGAGTGCATGCAATGCAATGAATTCGATGGATGCAGGTCGAGAAGAAAACCCGATGCAGATGAATCCAATCCAATCCAAGCAACCACCGCGCAGTACGTCCACCAATGACTCCATGACAAGTACCAGTAGGAAGTACAGCCCAGTCAAGGCGGAGCACACAAATGCAGAAAGGCCGGCACTACTATATCGGCACCGCACACATGGGGCGCCCGGCGATGTGGCAGGAAAAGGGCCGAGCCAGACGAGTCCCGGCCCGGAGCTCGCTCGCTCGCTCACATCACATGCATAGATGGATGGAAAAGGGTGGAGCCAGACTAGACGAGGCCATGGAAAAGGCCACAAACGAGGAGGCACGGCACATGCAGCGCGCGTTCCCTGTTAAATGAAGAGGCCAAGACGAGGGGTACGGATTAGCATTGGCGCAACCATTCCTAGCTAGGCTCCTATGCCAACTGGCCCTGCACCGCAGATGCAGATGCAGATGCGGATATGTACGCACGCAGCCCGCCCGCCCTGCTGCGATCGTGCGCTGCTTTTCTGTTGCATGCTGTGTAGGATGGCATTGGAGAGGCGCTGGCTGTCGTCTAGGGTTAGTAGGGGCCGTCAGAGCATTGATTTTTGGTAAGCCTGCAGTTGCAATTAGTGGACGTGTTCGTGTGTATGCATGCCATGCCCATGCCATGCAGTCAGAAGGGAGGGACTAGTGTATAGCTGCTACGGAGTAGGAGTAGAGCGTGTATTAAGTTCGTGCATATCCACTCTGAATTAGTAAGTCTGAATGTTGAGGGCGCAAGGGAGAACGAGGGAGCACTCTTGGGCTAGCTAGTCTGATCTGTATGCTTCCTTTCCGTAGAGGTAGAGCTGTGGGCTACAGCACCCCCTTCTTCCCCGCCCACGACACCATGCATCCGAATCGAATGACCAACATGAGAAATACCCGTCCCCCACATGAGATCTAGGCTTACTCCCGCCTCCCGGCTTGCATGACATGACATGCAGCAGCACCACAAGCGTTGGCATGAACCAAGATGACCGTGTCTCGTCTCCTCCAGCCAAGCCAATTCCACGAGGCCCTGGCGATCCATGCGGTTCGGCCTTGAACCTGGAGCTGGAGGGAGGCGCCCCCCGCTCAGTTCGGCGCAGCCTTTTCCTTCTCACCTCCCGGCCCGCTGATGTAGGAGCACCGAGCACGGATCCGGTACACCACAGGTGTGCGGGGCCGGGCCAGCTTGTCAGCATTTTGCACGGCAAACAGCCGAGACGTTTCGTAGCCTCACCTCTCTAGTCTCTACACCACTCCGAGGATTCAGGCGATGGCGAAGCTGATTTGAGCCTCGCGGTGCTGTGCGCGCCGTATCTACGCTACGCATGCACCCTTCGGAAACCTGCACTGCACACGGCCGAGCGAGTCTTCTGCCCGGCGCGCGTGCCGGTGGTGACATGCATGGGCCGTTGGCAGTAAATGCGAGCATAATTCTTTTATTTTGTGAGGGTATTTCAAAGCTTGCCTGGTCGTTCCAAAATACGTTAGCTCTGAATAATCTTGTTCGCTGCATCATGTGCTACAAATTGCTTGCGCATGAGCTTCCTCGTTCTTCTAGTCCAGTACTAGATCATGTCCACGCCATCTAATCGGGCTCGGAGCAAATGCCACAAACATTCACCCGCAAAAAAATGCCACAAACATGGTCCTAAACTCCTAATCAACCCGCACCTGGTGAATGATGAGCTATATCAAATACTCCCTCCGTCCGCGAATAAGTGTACATATAGCTTTTGGTCTTAGTCAAAATTTTAAAATTTTGACCAACTTCATAGAAAATAATAGTAATACATATGACATCAAATTGGTATATTATGAAAGTACATTTCAAAACGGATCTAGTGATACTAATTTAGTGCTATAAATGCTTTTACTTTTCCCTAGAAAGTTGGTCGAAATTTTAAAACGTTGACTTAAGACAAAAGATAGATGTACACTTATTCGCGGACGGAGGGAGTATAAAAAAAGGCCCCATGCCACCGGTGAAAAGTATGATGTGATTATATAGGGTTTGGTCAGGTATCGATCGCCTGGCATAAATTTCAAAATCTATTAATTTTATCGAAACTGTTGGATTGAAATCCAATGGCCAGCACACCTTCATCCTCCTTGAGCGCAATCACCCCCTACACCTAGCTTCTTTGTGACCCCCCTCCCCCCCGGCATCTTTTCCGACGACGACAACATGATGAACTGCTCATCATGCCTCTGGCGAGGTCCTATCGAGCCCTTGCTGGCCGTCACGTCCCCATCTCGAGCTCGAGCTCTATCCGAATCATAGCGACATTCAAAATTGAAAGGCTTAGGTCTAAGCAATCACTTAGTGAAAAAGATTACTTGCACCAGTTCGTTTTGGTCTAAGTTTAGAACTATCTTCAACGGTTTGCCCCTTCCCCCTTCCCCTGAACCTGTCAACCCTCTGCCACGTCCATGTAGGCGACGTTGCGACCGCGGCGCCCCTGTCCCCGGCACAGTCATGGCAATGCCTCGCTGAGGACGACACAATTGATCTGAAAATTAGTCGTATGTTAAGAGCAAATGTGGAATATATAAGGTAGAAGCGCTCTATCTTCAAGTTGAACAAAATGATGTGTCATTTAAAGTGTAATGATATACTACTAGTTTGCATTAACAAGGGGAAGGACATATATTCGAATTTGTGTTGAGAATAACAAATCCAATCCAAACAAATTAACAAACATCCGGTCTGCCGGTGCCTATTTATTCGGCTTCCATTATTTTACTCCCCCGTCACAAAAAGGTTTGTAAATCTCCTCCGCACTCTTAAAAAAAGATCGTAATCTCCCGCAAATCCCCCACTTATCTCGCTTAAATACTCCCCCACCACCACCCCTTTCCCTCCTCACCTCACCCCAGCCCAGCGCCAAGTCAAGTCCATCTCACTCGCCAATGTCCATCACCACGTCCTCCACCCCGCCCGCGATCCTCGACATGCCGGCTCCCGACGTCGCCAGCAATGGCGCGCGCGCGGCGAGACGGAGGAGGCTGCTGTTGTGCGCCAACTACGTTGCCCTGCTCGGCGGCTCCGTGGCGTCCAGCCTGCTGTCCCGCTACTACTTCGCGCACGGCGGCCGCGATCGGTGGGTGGCAACGCTGGTGCAGTCGGTCGGGTTCCCGGTGCTGCTCGTGCCCGTCTACGCCGGCCGGCCCGCCGGGCAGCCCCGGCCGTTCGCGTGGTTCACGAGGCGGTTGCTCATGGCGTGCGTAGTCATCGGGGTGCTCATGGGGGTGAACAACCTGCTCTTCTCCTACAGCTCGTCCTACCTGCCCGTGTCCACCTCGTCGCTGCTGCTGTCGACGCAGCTCGCGTTCACGCTCGTGCTCGCCGCCGTCATCGTGCGCCACCCCGTAACCTTCTCCAACCTCAATGCCGTCGTGCTCCTCACCCTCAGCTCCGTGCTGCTGGCGCTGCGATCGTCCGACTCGGCTGAGCAGCCCGACGGGGGGAGCCGGACGAGGTACTTCATCGGCTTCGCGGTGACCCTGGGCGCGGCGGGGCTCTTCGCGGCCTACCTGCCTGTCATGGAGCTGCTGTACCGCAGGGCCGTGTCCGGCGGGTTCCGGATGGTGGTGGAGGTGCAGGTGGTCATGCAGGCCGCGGCGACCGCGCTGGCGGTGGTCGGACTGGTCGTGGCCGGCAGGTGGGGCGAGGAGCTGGCGCGGTGGGACAAGTCGCCGGCGGCGTACTGGGTGCTGGTGGCCGCGCTGGTGGCGACGTGGCAGGCCTGCTTCATGGGCACGGCCGGGATGGTGTACCTCACGTCGTCGCTGCACAGCGGCGTGTGCATGACCGCGGTGCTCACCGCCAACGTGATCGGCGGCGTGGTCGTGTTCCGCGATCCGTTCGGCGCGGAGAAGGGCATCGCCACCGTCCTCTGCATCTGGGGATTCTCCTCCTACCTGTACGGGGAGTACAGCACGCGGCAGAAGCAGCAGGAAGGCGACGGTAAGGTGGCCGCCGCGTCCACCGGAGGCGACTCGGACAAGAGTGTTACAAGTGGCGACGTTGGTGAGGGAGGGGGTGCAGTTGAAACCGTTTGATCTAACCTCTTTTCATTTTTAGAGCTTTAGCATCCGGAACATGGGCCGGGGGGAACAAATCTCAAAGGAAGTACATCTAGTCTAATTGCACCTATTTCTAAGAAGAAAAAAAGTCTAGTTGCACAATGCATGCATGCGTGGCACATAAATTAGACATGCATGGGTGTCACAAGAGACAAAGCTAGGTTGTGTACATAGCGATCCATGAGGTTGGTGATTGTGGTTTGATGGTTGCTTGTTTGAAAGGTTTAATGTTTGCTATAATGTTTCGATGGACGAAATGGAAGGATGTTTGATGATGGAATGCTACCTTATGTGATGGTAACATGGACTAACAATCTTCACAAAATGTTGGTTCCTTTAGAGCCTAATCGGTGATCTTCTAACAGAAGAGAGAAATATTCCTCGGCTGGACTGCTCCAAATGTTGCCTTGTTTTGTGTACATGCGTCAACAATTTATCTGGCACAACCACAATTTATATATGTATATGCTTGTGTCATTGTGGAATGTGACCGTTGCCGTGCACATTTAAATGCTACTAATTTATTACCAGGTGATGTTACCTTGACAACCACTAGATTTACATAACAAAAAGGTGATTAGTAAGTTGTAACCCTGTTTTGTAATGTAGCCTCTTCTCTCGGTGTGGTATAAATCATGGCAATTGAATACACACATTAGTTGATTATATATTGCATAGGTACTTTAACAAAACAATTCAACAAAGCTTGAAGTTTAGTGACATGCAAAACCATAAGGTATGTTTAATAAGTGCATCGATGCAATCAATAGAAAACTGATGCATGGTGGTTTTATTCTGTTTACATAGCATATAGTGATGCCCTATAGCATATACCTGTGTGCGCACAAAAATAATAGTTCACTTCCTTAAGTATGAATCATGGTTGTTTACTCTCAGATATGGTGTTCGTAATATGATATTATAGGGATGCAAGTTTGGTTGGTTGAGAGGAGTAATCAGCATGAGAATGAGGTTCACACACATCAAAGTGGACTATAGTGGTCATACAACTAATTTGTACTCACACGGCCAATCATGCCTCGGGCATTTGGGTCTGAAGGATCTTCTGGGGCTTTTGCCTTGAGAGAAACAATGGAGAAGGGGAACAAAAGAAGAGGTAAATAAAAGAGCCGGAGAATTGACATTATCTACTTAAATGATGCTAAGTTTAGTGCATGTTTTGTTTTCTCTAAACGTCTGTATTTGAAGTAGTATATATATATATATATATATATATATATATATATATATATATCACATATTATTATGTTGGCTTGAGGAGGAAACAATAAATTTTATTTAAAAAGTAGTGCTAAAGTTGTATATAGTTTTCTTGTCGAATAAGAATTGTATGCCTTTATTTAGAAATATTATTGAGTCAAGAGGATGAACCTAGTGGGTGGGGAGTTATCTAAGAGGTTATGATGTTGTTTCAACATTTTTGGGTCATCAACTTGAACAGGAAGCACCACATATAAATAAGGGTATAAATAAGCACGGGCAGTTGTTGTCAATAGTGGTGTAGCTTTCTTTGTTGGTGCGTTTCATCTCTCTTCAAAACCCTATATTTTGAAGGTCCCGGTGTTGAACTAAGATTGCAATTGTTGTTCTTTCTTGGGTAGGAAGATCAGGTTAAAGAAGTCATAAATGTCATGTTGGCAAAAAAACTACAGTATGTTACTAAAAACTATGGAGTGCCAAAAGGTTACAACCCTTCACATTTTAGGAAAGGTTGAGTTATTAACTCAATAACGAGTAAATGAACCATGTAATTTAGGTTTTCTCCTAGAATTAAAAAATAACATATTTACTTGCACTAAGATAGTAAGAAATTCGAGGAGCAATAACTTATTGGTCTACCACCTTAAGATGATCCAAGAAGCAACATGGGCCAGTTATACAAAATGTATTCTCTTCCTGTATATTCATTTAACAATGATTATATCTTTTTTATAGAGGCATTTAAATTTAGAGTATTTTGTGGTTAGCTTGTCACGGCACCAATCATGTATAACAATAACTCTATGCATGGAAAGGCACATCAAGTTTGTTAGTTTACTATCATAATATTTTTGCAAGAGAATTTCATGCGTTTTTAACTATTTTTCTTGGGCCTATGATGGGTTTAGGGAGCACTACATATGTACATGTTTAGCCTCATTGCGTTGTCAAAATAAAGCGGCGAAGCCTTGTTGCACTTACTTGTGAAGTTTTGCTTGCAAAGGTAGTACTATGTACACTTGATCTCATGAAAAAAGGGGTACTATGTACACAATAAAAATGACAGCATATGGCAAGCACCTAATAGGCATGTGCAGATAAATGCCTAGATTTAGCATAGCTCTAGACGAAATCGCCTTGTAGAATATTAGAAACGATCGACAAGTTCCATCTTGATATGCTTTAGAGATTTACCTTGTACCGTGCCCCCCACCATTAATATTCAGTTTTGCATAACACTTTGCTAGTGCCTCTTGACATCAATTGAAGTGGTGTCCATCCATGTGGCCATCATCCAAGAGTGCCTTCCATTCAGTGGATAAACTCATATGTGCAAGAGAAAAACACCCGTAGGAAACAAAGAAACAAAGATGGGCAGAAAGCAAAGAGGTTTCGCCAAAAGAAAAAGGTGTAAAGAGATTTCAAGTTGTCAACCTTGTTTTCAGATATAACTTGGTTAAATTTTCATGGTTTCCAAGACAAAACCTTTGCTATTATATATAGTGGTACTTGGGTCAGGAGTCCACACCATGTGATTCTTGTACTGTCTTCAACTCTGGTCGAGATTATGTGGCGGTTGCGCTTGGACAATCTGTTGGTGCGTTTGAAGGACATACATAAAAGAGACAATGATTTGGTCGTGGTACGTGCAGAGGCGCACACGTGCGACGCGATGCAGCAAAGACGACCGAAGACAGAGAACACACCCTAATCCATCGGTCCTCACACCTTCCCTGCCCTCGCTTGACAGTATATATCACACGAGGTCGTGAAGAAATGGTGAGCCCAGATTTACCAAAATTGGCTGCGATTCTCGGGGGTGCTAGCTACTGCTGTGGGTGATGGCGGTTATTATTCAGAAAATGGGGCACTAATTTAGTGGAGGGGCCAGCAGCACCAGGTTTTATATAGCATTGACAAATCAGGGGGGTGCTCATGAGCTGATTAGTGGCTGGCCCAATCAGGGCACAAAGATGGCGGTTTGTCAGAGCATTTTGACTACGCACAGTCATGCTGCCAGAGAAAGGGGAAAGCTACTCCACCACTTGGGTCACGTATGTAGGTCAGGAGTAGTACTTGACTTGTCTCTTCTCAACGGCTCCCAGTATCATCTGCTTGTTCCATTCCATTGTGTTAGAGCATCTACACCAACACATAGCAAATCCAGGCCCTCAAACGTCGGCCAACGCCCGGGGCGCGTTCGCAGATACTGACCGGGCACACCTCGCATTTTTACTTCCACATCCGCGTCTCTCGTATCCGAGACCTCAAAACCACGCAACACATGCAACACTATGTAAACACATGATTAACACGCGGTTAATCGGATCAACATTTCATCACCGGACAAAAGAAGCATAGTTCATCGGAGTTCAACGGCGGACAATGCAAAATCCATACTACAAACTACTTAAAACATAGATAATGTATAAAAAGGACATGGAAGGGCAGAGGAAATCACAATTTCCTCGCCGTCCCCTTCCCCTTCCGGTCGTCGGCACGGCTGTGCCCCACCTCCATGTAGGCATCGGCGTGCGGAGGTGCGTCGTCTTCAGAGCTGGAGGTGGAGCCATCCGTCACTCGGAGTCAGAGCTGCACCTTTTGCCCGACAGCCTGCGGAGCAGGCGGTCCTGCTCCTTCGCATGACGTGCCACCTTCGCCATCGCCGCCGCATTCTTGTTTGCCTCGTGCTCTGACAACTCGATGGTGAGTCGGAGCGCCTTGGCATTCTTGCAGCGGAGGCGCCGCACATTGTCTCCCCCGTCATGAGAGAGCGACGGAGGACCGACGTGGGGAGCACGGCCTCGGGATCGACCAGCGTGCTCGCGTCTGACTAGCATGCGGACAACGCCTCCCCCGCTGCTGCCCTGTTCCTCACCCGCCGCCGCTCGTGCCGGGCTGCACGTGCCTCGGACTCGGGCGTCATCGTGCGCGCCGGCCCCGGCGCGGGCACGAGGACCTAGCGGTGGCCCGGTACCACTTCCGGGCCAGAGGGTGGTGGAGGTGGGCGGCGTACCTGAAGGAGCGAAGCGGAGCTACCAGAGCTGCGCGCTGGGCGGGAAGGGCCGGCGACGTCCCCGACGCCGCGTCGACGGGTGACGGGCGCTGAGGAAGAAGATCCGCCGCTGCCGAGGCCGCCTTGCTCGAGCATCGACCTCCTCAAGGCGATGCGGAGGGCCACCTGCTCCACATCGATGTTCGAGCTGTCGGATTATGCAACGGAGCTACCGCTGCTTTCGTCGCCGGACATCGGATTAGAGGGAAGGGGATCGGAAGTGGAGTGGACGGAGTGGGGAGCGAAGTGAAGTTCGGATTGATCGGTGTCTAGGGTTTTCCGGATGAGGATATTTGTGGAGCACGGGTGGGCCAGGCTAGGCCAAGCCGACGTGGCGGACCCGCCCGGGCCGCCTCATATCGGCCCCATATTTTGGACTCGATGTGAGGGGTGCCAGACGACCCGAGCGTTTGAGGACGATTTAAGACGTCCGTTTGGGTCGGTTTTTTACGACCTGTCAGTGACCCGGCCGCCACGTCCGTCTGTCTTGTGTGTATATCCATGTGTACTATTTGAGCTCTTTTTCTTTTCTTTTCAATTTTGAGTTGAACTTCAAGGATACAATTTTGAGTTGAATTTATGTTGAAGCCTTTGTTTCCTCTGTAGATTTGTCTACATCTCATATGGAAAAGAGCTCTGTGGTTATCCATCTCGATCGTGAAAGCCACTACTAGTAGTTTTCACCTACAAAGCCGGACAGTACGTGCGTCCTTTTGGAACTGGCGCACTTATCCTCCTAATCCCAAATAGTGCATACATACAAGTAGGGTGCACCGCACCGGACCCATACATCTTGAATGGTACTCTTTCCGTTCCGAATTACTTGTTTTGGATTTGTCTCAATACGGATGTATCTAGATTCATTTTAGTGCTAGATACCTCTGTATCTAGACAAATCTAAGACAAGTAATTCGGAACGAAGGGAGTATGTTAAAAAGCAAAAGAAAAATAAATCAATGTAGTTAGCTGCTCAAACATGACAAGGACCCTATTCATACGAACCATCTCCGTCGCACCCCCGAGAAAGGCAAGGTAAAAAATGCTCTTTGTGCTGACCAATTCCCACTAGAATTAGAAAGCTTGTAAAAAGAAACATACAACAAGTGTCGTCGTCAATTCTGCCTTGGTGCCCATGTCACGTATCGTATTTATCTATTCTCTCTGTTTCTAAATATATGTTTTGATAATTCAATTGGAGAAAGTATATATATTATTAAGGGATCCCTATTATTAATGAATGAAACATGCAGTGATTTTGCCTTTTCTTTCCAAATAAAATGCTAGGGAGCTACTCCGATGACGAACGGCAGAGCATCGCGGACCGCCTTAATTGTACGCTTGGGAGCTTCCCCACGACCTACTTGGGGATACCCATTAGTGACACGAGGCTCACGGTGGCCGAGCTGCGCCCCACGGTCGGCAAGCTCCAGCACCGCATTGAGTCTTGGCAGGGGCGGTGGCTCTCGAAGGCAGCCCGGACTGTGCTCATTAACTCGTCCCTTTCCAGCCTATTCCTATTCATTATGAGCTTCTACAACCTGCCTGAAACTCTGCACCATGAGATTGCCAGAGTTCAGGGGCGCTTCTTCTGGGCTGGCGAGGGCGACAAACAGAAGTACCACATGGTCCGTTGGTGTGAGATATGTAAGCCTCGCGATCAGGGTGGTCTTGGGATCATGTCCTCAAAACGCATGAACATTGCCCTACTGACTAGGTGGCTCTGGCGGATTACGAACGGTGAGGGTGGCTTATGGCTTCGCATCATCTAGCAAAAATACACGCGTGGCCAGCCGCTCGCTTTCTGTCAGTGGTCTGGTGGCTCTCAGTTCTGGCAATCCATCATACAACACCTCCCAGTCCTCCGCATTGGGACCTCGATTGTGGTTGGATCTGGCACCGCCACACCGTTTTGGTTCGATCGCTGGGCTGAGGACGCCCCCTTCACCGCTCGGTTTCCTGACGTGTTCACCATCGCGGTCGACCCACGGATTTCTGTTGCGGTGGCCCTTATTGACTTAGAGCAGCTCGTGTTCCGAAGACCTTTTGGGCCGGCTGAGACTGCTGCTTGGCATGACTTGCTCGGCTGCATACCGCTGCATGAGCCTGAGCTAGATGTGGGTGATGATCGCACCAGGTGGTGTCTAGAGCCTTCTGGTATATTCTCCACTAAATCAATCTACCATGCTATCGCCCCCTCTCCAGGTCCCGAGGCTCTTTCCACCATCTGGGAGATCCGGCTACCCTTGAAAATAAGGATTTTCTTGTGGCAATGGATCCGCGGCCGCCTACCGTCCGGCGCGGAGGTCCTGAAACACAACGGCCCTGGCGATGGGCATTGCCCGCTCTGCGGGCCTGAGGAGGATTCGAACCATATCTTCTTCACCTGCGTGTCCGCGCAGTTCCTCTAGAGCTGTTTCCATGAAATAGTGAGTGGAAGTTGGGACCACAACAACTTCCCCGCTCTCTTCGCCGAACTCCAGGTGCTACCACCCTCGTCTCACCACATTAGGTGCCTGACCATCGGTGTGCTAGCCTGGACGCTGTGGACTGTTAGGAATAAGCTTGTGATTCAGCGCATCCCTCTTCGTCGCGCTACTGACTCTCTGTTCAAATGGTCTGGTGATAATCCACAAGTATAGGGGATCGCAACAGTTTTCGAGGGTAAAGTATTTAACCCAAATTTATTCATTCGACACAAGGGGAGCCAAAGAATATTCTCAAGTATTAACAGTTGAGTTGTCAATTCAACCGCACCTGAAAGACTTAATATCTGCAACAAAGTATTTAGTAGCAAAGTAATATGGAAGTAACGGAATAGTGGCAAAGGTAATAGTAATAGTTTTGTAGTGATTGTAACAGTGGCAACGGAAAAGTAACTAAGCAAAGATCAATATGTGAAAAGCTCGTAGGCAATGGATCAGTGATGGATAATTATGTCGGATGCGATTCCTCATGCAACAATTATAACATAGGGTGACACAGAACTAGCTCCAGTTCATCAATGTAATGTAGGCATGTATTCCGAATATAGTCATACGTGCTTATGGAAAAGAACTTGCATGCCATCTTTTGTCCTACCCTCCCGTGGCAGCATGGTCCTATTGGAAACTAAGGGATATTAGGGCCTCCTTTTAATAGAGTACCGAACCAAAGCATTAACACTTAGTGAATACATGAACTCCTCAAACTACGGTCATCACCGGTAAGTATCCCGATTATTGTCACTTCGGGGTTAACGGATCATAACACAAAATAGGTGACTATAGACTTGCAAGATAGGATCAAGAACTCACATATATTCATGAAAACATAATAGGTTCAGATCTGAAATCATGGCACTCGGGCCCTAGTGACAAGCATTAAGCATAGCAAAGTCATAGCAACATTAATCTCAGAACATAATGGATACTAGGATCAAACCCTAACAAAACTAACTCGATTACATGATAAATCTCATCCAACCCATCACCGTCCAGCAAGCCTACGATGGAATTACTCACGCATGGTGGTGAGCATCATGAAATTAGTGATGGAGGAAGGTTGATGATGATGATGGCAACAGATTCCCCTCCCCGGAGCCCCAAACGGACTCTAGATCAGCCCCCCCGAGAGAGATTAGGGCTTGGCGGCGGCTCCGTATCATAAAACGCGATGAATCCTTCTCCCTGATTTTTTCTCTCCGAACGTGAATATATAGAGTTGGAGTTGAGGTCGGTGGAGCCTTAGGGGGCCCACGAGGCAGGAGGGCGCGCCCCGGGGGGTGGGCGCGCCCCCACCCTCCTGGACAGGGTGTGGGCCCCCTGGTGTTGATTCTTTCGCCATTATTTTTTATATATTCCTAAAATATTCTCCGTGAAGTTTCAGGTCATTTCGAAAACTTTTATTTCTGCACAAAAATAACACCATGGCAATTCTGCTGAAAACAACATCAGTCCGAGTTAGTTCCATTCAAATCATGCAAGTTAGAGTCCAAAACAAGGTTGAAAGTGTTTGGAAAAGTAGATACGATGGAGACGTATCAACTCCCCCAAGCTTAAACCTTTGCTTGTCCTCAAGCAATTCAGTTGACAAACTGAAAGTGATAAAGAAAAAACTTTTACAAACTCTGTTTGATCTTGTTGTTGTAAGTATGTAAAGCCAGCATTCAAGTTTTCAGCAAAGATTATGAACTAAGCATATTCACAATAACATTAAGGTCTCATGTTCACTCATATCAATGGCATAATCAACTAGCGAGCAATAATAATAAATTTTTGGATGACAACACTTTCTCAAAACAATCATAATATGATGTAACAAGATGGTATCTCGCTAGCCCTTTCTGAGAACGCAAAACATAAATGCAGAGCACCTCTAAAGATTAAGGACTGACTAAACATTGTAATTCATGGTAAAAGAGATCCAGTCACGGTCATACTCAATGTAAACTAATAGTAATGCATGCAAATGACAGCGATGCTCTCCAACTGGTGCTTTTTAATAAGAGGATGATGACTCAACATAAAAGTAAATAGATAGGCCCTTCTCAGAGGGAAGAATGGATTTGTAGAGGTGCTAGAGCTTGATTTTTGAAATAGAGATAAATAATATTTTGAGTGGTATACTTTCATTGTCAGCATAACAACCGAGAGATCTCGATATCTTCCATGCTACACACATTGTATGCAGTTCCCAAACAGAATGGTAAAGTTTATATCCCCCCTACCACCAACAAACATCAATCCATGGCTTGTCCAAAACAACGGGTGCCTCCAACTAACAACAGTCCTGGGGGAGTTTTGTTTGCAATTATTTTAATTTAAGCATGGGACTGGGCATCCCAGTTACCAGCCATTTTCTCGTGAATGAGGAGTGGAGTCCACTCCTCTTGAGAATAACCCGCCTAGCATGAAGGATATAGACATCCCTAGTTGATACATGAGCTATTCGAGCATACAAAATAGAATTTCATTTGAAGGTTTAGAGTTTGACACATAAAAATTTACTTGGAACGGCAGGTAGATACCTGATGTCTACTACACAACCTTCTTCTTGTAGACGTTACTGGGCCTGCAAGTGCACAGGTTTGTAGGACAGTAGCAAATTTCCCTCAAGTGGATGACCTAAGGTTTATCAATCCGTAGGAGGCGTAGGATGAAGATGGTCTCTCTCAAGCAACCCTGCAACCAAATAACAAAGAGTCTCTTGTGTCCCCAACACACCCAATAGAATGGTAAATTGTATAGGTGCACTAGTTCGGCGAAGAGATAGTAAAACAAGTGGTATATGGATAGTAGATAAAGGTATTTGTAATCTGAAATAATAAAAAACAGCAAGATAGCAAGTGATAAAAGTGAGCGTAAACGGTATTGCAATGCTAGGAAACAAGGCCTAGGGTTCATACTTTCGCTAGTGTAAGTTCCCTCAACAATACTAACATAATTGGATCACATAACTATCCCTCAACATGCAGCAAAGAGTCACTCCAAAGTCACTAACAGTGGAAAACGAATGAAGAGAATATGGTAGGGTACGAAACCACCTCAAAGTTATTCTTTCCAATCAATCAGTTGGGTTATTCCTATAATTGTCACAAACAACCCTAGAGTTCGTACTAGAATAACACCTTAAGAGACAAATCAACCAAAACCCTAATGTCACCTAGATACTCCAATGTCACCTCAAGTATCCGTGGGTATGATTATATGATATGCATCACACAATCTCAGATTCATCTATTCAACCAACACAAAGGACCTCAAAGAGTGCCCAAAGTTCCTACCGGAGAATCACGACGAAAACGTGTGCCAACCCCTATGCATAGGTTCATGAACCCACAAGTTGGTCACCAAAATATACATCAAGTGGCACGTGGTATCCCATTGTCACCACAGTTATCCACGGCAAGACATACATCAAGTGTTCTCAAATCTTTAAAGACTCAATCCGATAAGATTACTTCAAGGGGAAAACTCAATTCATTACAAGAGAGAAGAGGGGGAGGAGAAACATAGGATCCAACTATAATAGCAAAGCTCGTGATACATCAAGATCGTATCATCTCAAGAACACGAGAGAGAGAGAGAGAGAGAGAGAGAGAGATCAAACACACAGCTACTGGTACATACCCTCAGCCCCGAGGGAGAACTACTCCCTCCTCGTCATGGAGAGCGCCGGGATGATGAAGATGGCCACTGGTGAGGGATCCCCCCTCCGGTAGGGTGCCGGAACAGGGTCCCGATTGACTTTTGGTGGCTACGGAGGCTTCTCGCGGCGGAACTCCTGATCTAATCTTCGTTCTGGAAGTTTTAGGGTATATGGAGTTATATAGGCGGAAGGAGTACGTCAGGGGAGCCACGGGGGCCCCACGAGGTAGGGGGCGCGCCCTAGGGGGGTGGGCGTGCCCCCACCCTCGTGGGAAGCTCCCGTATCTTCTGACGTGGGGTCCAAGTCCATCAGGCATGTTTCCTTCCAAAAATAACTTCTCCAGTTGATTTCGTTCCGTTTCGACTCCGTCTGATATTCCTTTTCTTCAAAACACTGAAATAGGCATAAAATAGCAAATCTGGGTTGGGCCTCCGGTTAATAGGTTAGTCCCAAAAATAATATAAAAGTGGATAATAAAGCCCAATATTTCCCAAAACAGTAGATAATATAGCATGGAGCAATCAAAAATTATAGATACGTTGGAGACGTATCAAGCATCCCCAAGCTTAATTCCTGCTCGTCCTCGAGTAGGTAAATGATAAAAAAGATAATTTTTGATGTGGAATGCTAGTTGACATAATTTCAATGTAATTCTTCTTAATTGTGGCATAAATATTCAGATTCATAAGATTCAAGACAAAAGTTCATATTGACATAAAAACAATAATACTTCAAGCATACTAACTAAGCAATTATGTCTTCTCAAAATATCATGGCCAAAGAAAGTTATCCCTACAAAATCATATAGTCTAGCTATGCTCTATCTTCACCACACAAAATATTTAAATCATGCACAACCCCGATGACAAGCCAAGCAATTGTTTCATATTCTAATTTTTTCAAAACTTTTTCAATCTTCACGCAATACATGAGCGTGAGCCATGGACATAGCACTATAGGTGGAATAGAATGGTGGTTGTGGAGAAGACAAGAAGGAGGAGATAGTCTCACATCAACTAGGCGTATCAACGGGCTATGGAGATGCCCATCAATAGAGATCAATGTGAGTGAGTAGGGATTGCCATGCAACAGATGCACTAGAGCTATAAATTTATGAAAGCTCAAAAGAAACTAAGTGGGTGTGCATCCAACTTTCTTGCTCACGAAGACCTAGGGCATTTTGAGGAAGCCCATCATTGGAATATACAAGCCAAGTTCTATAATGAAAGATTCCCACTAGTATATGAAAGTGATAACATGAGAGACTCTCTACTATGAAGATCATGGTGCTACTTTGAAGCACAAGTGTGGTAAAAGGATAGTAACATTGTCCCTTCTCTCTTTTCTCTCATTTTTTATTATTTTTTATTTGGGCCTTTTCTTTTTTATGGCCTTTTTTTATTATCTGGGCTTCTTTGGCCTCTTTTTTTCGTCCAGAGTCTCATCCCGACTTGTGGGGGAATCATAGTCTCCATCATCCGTTCCTCACTGGGACAATGCTCTAATAATGATGATCATCACACTTTTATTTACTTACAACTCAAGAATTACAACTCGATTCTTAGAACAATATATGACTCTATATGAATGCCTCCGGCGGTGTACCGGGATGTGCAATGATGCATGAGTGACATGTACGAAAGAATTATGAACGGTGGCTTTGCCACAAATCCGATGTCAACTACATGATCATGCAAAGCAATATGACGATGATGAAGCGTGTCATAATAACGGAATGGTGGAAAGTTGCATGGAAATATATCTCGGAATGGCTATGGAAATGCCATAATAGGTAGGTATGGTGGCTGTTTTGAGGAAGGTAGATGGTGGGTTTATGATTCCGGCGAAAGGTGCGCGGTATTAGAGAGGCTAGCAATGGTGGAAGGGTGAGAGTGAGTATAATCCATGGACTCAACTTTAGTCATAAAGAACTCATATACTTATTGCAAAAATTTAGAAGTTATCAAAGCAAAGTATTACGCGCATGCTCCTAGGGGGATAGATTGGTAGGAAAAGACCATCACTCGTCCTCGACCGCCAGTCATAAGGAGGACAATCAATAAATAAATCATGCTCCGACTTCATCACATAACGGTTCACCATACGTGCATGCTACGGGAATCACATACTTCAACACAAGAATTTCTCAAATTCATAGCCACTCAACTAGCATGACTCTAATATCACCATCTCCATATCTCAAAACAATTATCAAGTATCAAACTTCTCATAGTATTCAACACGCTCATAAGAGAATTTTATTATTCTTGAATACCTAGCATATTAGGATTTTAAACAAATTACCATGCTATTTAAGACTCTCAAAATAATATAAGTGAAGCATGATAGTTCATCTATTTCTTCAAAATAAAACTACCACCATGCTCTAAAAGGTATAAGTGAAGCACTAGAGCAAATGACAAACTACTCCGAAAGATATAAGTGAAGATCAATGAGTAGTCGAATAATTATGCAACTATATGAAGACTCTCCCATTTAATAATTTAAGATCTTGGTATTTTATTCAAACAGCAAGCAAATCCTATCAAAATAAATTGACGATGCAAGCAAAACACATATCATGTGGTGAATAAAAATATAGCTCCAAGTAAAGTTACCGATGAACGAAGACGAAAGAGGGTATGCCTTCCGGGGCATCCCCAATCTTAGGCACTTGGTTGTCCTTGAATATTACCTTGGGGTGCCTTGGGCATCCCCAAGCTTAGGCTCTTGCCATTCCTTATTCCATAGTCCATCAAATCCTTACCCAAAACTTGAAAACTTCACAACACAAAACTTAACAGAAAACTCGTAAGCTCCGTTAGTATAAGAAAATAAATCACCACTTCAAGGTACTATAATGAACTAATTATTTATTTATATTGGTGTTAAACCTACTGTATTCCAACTTCTCTATGGTTTATAAACTATTTTACTAGCCATAGATTCATTAAAATAAGTAAACAACACATGGAAAACAGAATATGTCAAAAACAGAACAGTCTGTAGTAATCTGGATCAAATGTATACTTATGGAACTCATAAAATTCTCAAATAAATTTATGGACCTGAGTAATTTATCTATTAATCATCTTCAAAAAGAATTAACTAAATATCACTCTCCAAATAAAAATGGCAGCAGTTCTCGTGAGCGCTAAAGTTTCTGTTTTTACAGCATGATCAACAAGACTTTCCCTAAGTCTTCCCAAAGGTTCTACTTGGCACAAACACTAATTAAAAGCATAAAACCACATCTAAACAGAGTCTATATGAATTATTTATTACTAAACAGGAACAAATATCAAGGAACAAAAATAAAATTGGGTTGCCTCCCAACAAGCGCTATCGTTTAATGCCCCTAGCTAGGCATGATGATTTCAATGATGCTCACATAAAAGATAAGAATTGAAACATAAAGAAAGCATCATGAAGAATATGACTAGCACATTTAAGTCTAACATAATTCCTATGCATAGGGATTTTGTGAGCAAACAACTTATGTGAACAATAATCAACTAGCATAGGAAGGCAAAACAAGCATAGCTTCAAGATTTTAAGCACATAGAGAGGAAACTTGATATTATTGCAATTCCTACATGCACATGTTCCTCCCTCATAATAATTTTCAGTAGCATCATGAATGAATTCAACAATATAACCAGCACCTAAAGCATTCTTTTCATGATCTACAAGCATAGAAAATTTACTACTCTCCACACAAGCAAAATTCTTCTCATTCGGAATAGTGGGAGTATCATAGGAGACTTGAATACTATAAATTGCTTCCACATTGAAAGAGTAATGTTCAGAGAAAGGGTACTCATAATCATGACAAGTTTTATAAATATAATCATCACTACTTTTTATAGCATAAGTTTTATCACAATAATTATCATAAGTAGGAGGCATGCTATCATCATTATAAATTTGCATATCAAATCTTGAGAGGCTAAAAATATCATCATTATTAAACATAGCATCCCCAAGCTTGGGACAAACATTAATTGCAGCAAATATATTCTCAAATATTTCATCCTCATCAAACATAGCTTCCCCAATCTTGGGCCTTTTCATATCATAAGCATAATCACTCTCATCATTAATAGTATGGATAGCACCAATAGTATAGCAATTATCATATTCTTTCAAGAAAGTGCCAAAAATATTTTCAAGATCATAAGAATTATCATTATCTTCCCAATCATAATCATCACAACAAGCAATAGGCATAACGAGATCATCATAAAGTGTATCATCTTCATTTTCATGAGGCACGGCAATAATAGGAGCAACTTTATTTGGGAGAGATACCTTTTTATCTCTCTTCCTTTTTCTTTTCTTCCTCTTCACCACATCATGTGGGGGTTCAATCCTATTTTTGGAGCTCCTTATTAATGAGATTGGTTGAGTAGAAGGCTCCTCCTCGTTACCTGATTCATCATAAGAAATAATAGGAGGATATTGAGAAGTCTCTTCCCTTTCATTAGTATTCTCTTCATCTTCTATTTCTTTTCTTTTCTTTATGTAATTGGCAATATAAGGATTTTCAATGCAATTCACCACACAGCACATATAAATCTCTTCCAGATCAATATCGAGGAATTTCTTAAGGTTATATTCTGGAATATGCTTAGTTTGACGCTTCCATTATTCATAACCCAAAAGCAAACTTAGTTCATTATAATGCGCAAGGGAAATCAAGTCATCACAATTTTTGGACGCAATTCGATCATGAAACAATTTGCATTTGATATTTAAATGACCATGTTCATTGCAAAGTTCACAAGTACGGTAAAGATATTTTAAATTTTCAGCACTCACATCAAGACTTTCTTGCAACAATTTAGTTTCTAAATACTTATGCCTCTCGCAATATCTATCTTCCCTATTTGGTGCGTACTTGCAAACCCAATGCACTCCACAAAAATTGACATGTTTATAGGAGGCATTTTCATCATAACTAGTGCAATCATCATTAGCATCATGGATATTCAAAGAATTCGTACTAACAACATTGCAATCATGCTCACCATTCAAAGATTTAGTGCCAAACATTTTATAGATTTCTTCCTCTAGCACTTGAGCACAATTATCCTTTCCATCATACTCACAAAAGATATTAAAAAGGTGAACTGTATGAGACAAACTCAATTCCATTTTTTTGTAATTTTCTTTTATAGACTAAACTAGTGATAAAACAAGAAACTAAAAGACTCGATTGCAAGATCTAAAGATATACCTTCAAGCACTCACCTCCCCGGCAACGGCGCCAGAAAAGAGCTTGATGTCTACTACACAACCTTCTTCTTGTAGACGTTGTTGGTCCTGCAAGTGCACAGGTTTGTAGGACAGTAGCAAATTTCCTCAAAGTTACCTCCAAAGTCACTAATAGCGGAGAATGAACGAAGAGATTATGGTAGGGTACGAAACCACCTCAAAGTTATTCTTTCCAATCAATCCGTTGGGCTATTCCTATAATTGTCACAAACAGCCCTAGAGTTTGTACTAGAATAACACCTTAAGACACAAATCAACCAAAACCCTAATGTCACCTAGATACTCCAATGTCACCTCAAGTATCCGTGGGTATGATTATACGATATGCATCACACAATCTTAGATTCATCTATTCAACCAACACAAAGGACCTCAAAGAGTGCCCAAAGTTCCTACCGGAGAATCACGACGAAAACGTGTGCCAACCCCTATGCATAGGTTCATGAACCCGCAAGTTGGTCACCAAAACATACATCAAGTGGCACATGGTATCCCATTGTCACCACAGATATCCACGGCAAGACATACATCAAGTGCTCTCAAATCTTTAAAGACTCAATCCGATAAGATTACTTCAAGGGGAAAACTCAATTCATTACAAGAGAGAAGAGGGGGAGGAGAAACATAGGATCCAAATATAATAGCAAAGCTCGCGATACATCAAGATCGTATCATCTCAAGAACACGAGAGAGAGACGGAGAGAGAGATAGATAGATAGATAGAGAGAGAGAGAGAGAGAGAGAGAGAGAGAGATCAAACACATAGCTACTGGTACATACCCTCAGCCCCGAGGGAGAACTACTCCCTCCTCGTCATGGAGAGCGCCGGGATGATGAAGATGGCCACCGGTGAGGGATCCCCCCTCCGGCAGGGTGCCGGAACAGGGTCCCAATTAACTTTTGGTGGCTACTGAGGCTTCTGGCGGCGGAACTCCCGATCTAATCTTCGTTATGGAAGTTTTAGGGTATATGGAGTTATATAGGCGGAAGGAGTACGTCAGGGGAGCCACAGGGGCCCCACGAGGCAGGGGGCGCGCCCTAGGGGTGTGGGCGCACCCCCACCCTCGTGGGCAGCTCCCGTATCTTCTGACGTGGGGTCCAAGTCCATCAGGTGTGTTTCCTTCAAAAAATAACTTCTCCAGTTGATTTCGTTCCGTTTCGACTCCGTCTGATATTCCTTTTCTTCAAAACACTGAAATAGGCATAAAACAGCAAATCTGGGTTGGGCCTCCGGTTAATAGGTTAGTCCCAAAAATAATATAAAAGTGGATAATAAAGCCCAATATTGCCCAAAACAGTAGATAATATAGCATGGAGCAATCAAAAATTATAGATACGTTGGAGACATATCAATACCGCATATAGGAAGGTATGGTGGACTCATATGTAATAACTTTTGGGGTTTATGGAGGTGGATGCACAAGCAGTATTCCCGCTTAGTACAAATGAAGGATAGAAAGAGACTGGGAAGCGACCAGCTAGAGAGCGACAACAGTCATGAACATGCATTAAAATTAATCAACACTGAGTGCAAGCATGAGTAGGATATAATTCATCATTAACATAAATATCATGGAGGCTATGTTGATTTTGTTTCAACTACATGCGTGAACATGTGCCAAGTCAAGCCACTCGAATCGTTCAAAGGAGGATACCACCCTATCATACCACATCACAACCATTTTAATAGCACGTTGGCACGCAAGGTAAACCATTATAAACTCCTAGCTAATTAAGCATGGCATGAGAAACTATAATCTCTAATTGTCATTGCAAACATGTTTCATTCATGATTGGCTGAATCAGGAACGATGAACTAATCATATTTACAAAAACAAGATAGGTCGAGTTCATACCAGCTTCTCTCATCTCAATCAGTCCATCATATATCGTAATTATTGCCTTTCACTTGCACGACCGAACGATGTGGATAATAGTAATAGTGCACGTGCATTGGACTAAGCTGTAATCTGCAAGCATTTAATACAAGGAAGAAGACAAGGTAATATGGGCTCTTTGTCAGATCAACAATAATGCATATGAGAGCCACTCAACATTTTTATCATGGTCTTCTCCTCTCGACCCCCAAAGAAAAGAAAAGAAACTATTTACACGGGAAAGCTCCCAACAAGCAAAAGAAGAACGAGAAATCTTTTTGGGTTTTCTTTTAATTACTACTACAGGCATGGAAAGTAAGCTAGCTAAAAGCTACAACTAATTTTTTGTTTTTGTTTTAATTAAGGTTTTTCAAACACACAAGAAGAAGGCTTAAAAAGAATTTAAACTAGCATGGATAGTACAATTAAAAAGTATGAGCACCGACAACTAGCATGAGTGTGTGAACATGAATGTAATGTTAGTGAGAAATACGTACTCCCCCAAGCTTAGGCTTTTGGCCTAAGTTGGTCTATAGCCATGGCTGAAAGATGCCCTCTCTGGTGTACGGAGGAGTGTCCTCTGGGTGCCACTGGTTGGCAATCTCCTCCGGACCCACTGATAAATAGACTGCCGATAAGGATCAAGGGGTGGCTCCAGCTCGGGCTCTGGAGCTGATGTCAGGCTCCGGTAGGCATGAATGGCCTCCGGCAAAATGAGGTACATGCTTGAAAATATGTTAAACAAAGAGGGCACAGGCAAGGTAATAATCTACTCATACAAGTGCCTAAAGGCCATATCATGCATTAAAACTACTTTTGACCACATAAATTTGACATGCACGCTCAAGAACAAGGTCACCTAAGCAACAAAAATTTGCAATAAATAAAGCATTAGAACAAAAACTAATTGGACCATTGGAGGAGTCACATACCGAAGAGCAATCCCCCAAAGCAGTTTTGTGAATGGAGCTTTGAGCAAGGAGATCGAAAATGGCAACAAGATGAGCTAGAACTCGGGTTTGAGCTGGTGGATGATTTTTTCCGGAGGAAGATGTAGTGTGTGGTTGCAAGAATAAGTGGAGGGGGCCCACATGGGGTCCACGAGGCAGGGGGCGCGCCCTGGACCCTAGTGGCCAGGTGGTGTGGCCCCCAGGTGTGTTCTCAATGCCAATGATTCTTAAATATTCTAGAAAAAATCATATTTCATTTTCGGGGCATTTGGAGAACTTCTATTTTCAGGGTATTTTTTATTGCAAGGATAATTCACAAAACAGACAGAAAATACTATTTTTGCTTTATTTAATATAAATAATAGAAAGTAAAAGGAGGGTACAGAGAGTTGTGCTTTCTAACTTCATCCATCTCATGCTCATCAAAAGGAATCCACTAACAAGGTTGATCAAGTCTTGTTAACAAACTCTTTTAGATTCGCATGAAACCGGATAATTTACGAATAACACTAGGTTACCTCAAAGGAGATATGCACATCCCCAACAATAAGAATATCATATTTCTTCTTGACAGTAGGAAGAGGAAATTCAAAACCTCCAATAATAGTCATTGAAGTTTTTCCAATAGAATTAATACTGTGGACTTGAGGTTGTTTCCTCCGAAAGTGTACCGTATGCTCATTACCATTAACATGAAAAGTGACATTGCCTTTGTTGCAATAAATAACAGCCCTTGCAGTATTCAAAAAGGGTCTACCAAGAATAATAGACATACCATCGTCCTCAGGAATATTGCTACCTCTTGAGCACTGCGTTGGATTTCCTTAAAGAAGAAAGGATGATGCAGCAAAGTAGCATAAGTATTTCCCTCAATTTTTGAACCAAGGTATCAATCCAGTAGGAGGCTGCACGCAAGTCCCTAGTACCTGCACAAAGCAAATAACTTCTCGCAACCAACGCGATAAGGGGTTGTCAATCTCTTCATGGTCACTTACGAGAGTGAGATCTGATAGATATGATAAGATAATATTTTTTGGTAAAATCAAAGTAAAAAAGCAAAGGAAATAACTAAGTATTGGAAGATTAATATGATGAAGATAGACCCGGGGGCCATAGGTTTCACTAGTGGCTTCTCTCAAGAGCATAAGTATTTTACGGTGGGTGAACGAATTAATGTTGAGCAATTGATAGAATTGAGCATAGTTATGAGAATATCTAGGTATGATCATGTATATAGGCATCACGTCCGAGACAAGTAGACCGACTGCTGCCTGCATCTACTACTATTACTCCACTCATCGACCGCTATCCAGCATGCATCTAGAGTAGTATGTTCATGAAAACAGAGTAACACCTTAAGCAAGATGACATGATGTAGAGGGATAAATTCATGCAATATGATAAAAAACCCATCTTGTTATCCTCGATGGCAACAATACAATACGTGCCTTGCTGCCCCTACTGTCACTGGGAAAGGACACCGCAAGATTGAACCCAAAGCTAAGCACTTCTCCCATTGCAAGAAAGATCAATCTAGTAGGCCAAACCAAACTGATAATTCGAAGAGACTTGCAAAGATAACCAATCATACATAAAAGAATTTAGAGAAGATTCAAATATTGTTCATAGATAATCTTGATCATAAACCCACAATTCATCGATCTCAACAAACACACCGCAAAAAGAAGATTAAATCGAATAGATCTCCACAAGAGAGGGGGAGAACATTGTATTGAGATCCAAAAAGAGAGAAGAATCCATCTAGCTAATAACTATGGACCCAAAGGTTTGAGGTAAACTACTCAAACTTCATCGGAGAGGCTATGGTGTTGATGTAGAAGCCGTTCGTGATGGATGCCCCCTCCGGCAGAGCTTCGGAACAGGCCCCAAGATGGGATCTCGTGGATACAGAAAGTTACGATGGTAGAATTAGGGTTTTGGCTCCGTATCTGATTGTTTGGGGGTACATAGGTATATATAGGAGGAAGGAGTACGTCAGTGGAGCAACAGGGGCCCCACGAGGGTGGAGGGCGCGCCTGGGGGGGGGGGGTAGGCGCGCCACCTACCTCGTGGCTTCCTCCTTTGTTTCTTGACGTAGGGTCCAAGTCTCCTGGATCATGTTTGTTGAGAAAATCACGTTCCCGAAGGTTTCATTCCGTTTGGCCTCCGTTTGATATTCCTTTTCTTCGAAACCCTAAAATAGGCAAAAAAACAGCAATTCTGGGCTGGGCCTCCGGTTAATAGGTTAGTCCCAAAGATAATATAAAAGTGGATAATAAAGCCCAATGATGTCCAAAACAGTAGATAATATAGCATGGAGCAATCAAAAATTATAGATACGTTGGAGACGTATCAAGCATCCCCAAGCTTAATTCCTGCCCGTCCTCGAGTAGGTAAATGATAAAAATAGAATTTTTGATGTGGAATGCTACTTGGCATAATTTCAATGTAATTCTTCTTAATTGTGGTATGAATATTCAGATCCGAAAGATTCAAAATAAAAGTTTAATATTGACATAAAAATAATAATATTTCAAGCATACTAACAAAGCAATCATGTCTTCTCAAAATAACATGGCCAAAGAAAATTTATCCCTACAAAATCATATAGTTTGGCTATGCTCTATCTTCACCACAGAAAGTATTGAAATCAAGCACAACCCCGATGACAAGCCAAGCAATTGTTTCATACTTTTGACATTCTCAAACTTTTTCAATCTTCATGCAATACATGAGCATGAGCCATGGATATAGCACTATAGGTGGAATAGAATGGTGGTTGTGGAGGAGACAAAAAGGAGAAGATAGTCTCACATCAACTAGGCGTATCAACGGGCTATGGAGATGCCCATCAATAGATATCAATGTGAGTGAGTAGGGATTGCCATGCAACGGATGCACTAGAGCTATAAGTATATGAAAGATCAACAAAAGAAACTAAGTGGGTGTGCATCCAACTCGCTTGCTCACGAAGACCTAGGGCAATTTGAGGAAGCCCATCATTGGAATATGCAAGCCAAGTTCTATAATGAAAAATTCCCACTAGTATATGAAAGTGACAACATAGGAGACTCTCTATCATGAATATCATGGTGCTACTTTGAAGCACAAGTGTGGTAAAAGGATAGTAACATTGTCCCTTCTGTCTTTTTCTCTCATTTCTTTATTTGGACCTTTTCTCTTTTTTATGGCCTCTTCTCTTTCTCTTTTTTTATTTTCGTCCGGAGTCTCATCCCGACTTGTGGGGGAATCATAGTCTCCATCATCCTTTCCTCACTGGGACAATGCTCTAATAATGATGATCATCACACTTTTATTTTCTTAGAACTCAACAATTACAACTCGATACTTAGAACAAAATATGACTCTATATGAATGCCTCCGGTGGTGTATCGGGATATGCAATGAATCAATAGTGACATGTATGAAAGAATTATGAACGGTGACTTTGCCACAAATACGATGTCAACTACATGATCATGCTAAGCAATATGACAATGATGGAGTGTGTCATAATAAACGGAACAGTGGAAAGTTGCATGGAAATATATCTCGGAATGGCTATGGAAATGCCATAATAGGTAGGTATGGTGGCTGTTTTGAGGAAGGTCTATGGTGGGTGTATGATACCGGCGAAAGGTGCGCGGTATTAGAGACGCTAGCAATGGTGGAAGGAAGAAAAGTGCATATAATCCAGGGACTCAACATTAGTCATAAAGAACTCATATACTTATTGCAAAGATCTACAAGTTATCAAAGCAAAGTATTACGCGCATGCTCCTAGGGGGATAGATTGGTAGGAAAAGACCATCGCTCGTCCTCGACCGCCACTCATAAGGAAGACAATGAAAAAATTAATCATGCTCCGACTTCATCACATAACGGTTCACCATACGTGCATGCTACGGGAATCACAAACTTCAACACAAGTATTTCTCAAATTCACAACTACTCAACTAGCATGACTCTAATATCACCATCTCCATATCTCAAAACAATTATTAAGCATCAAACTTCTCATAGCATTCAACACACTCATAAGAGAATTTATTATTAATCTTGTATACCTAGCATATAAGGATTTTTTAAGCAAATTACCATGCTATTTAATACTATAAAAATAATCTAAGTGAAGCATGATAGATCAATAGTTTCTATAAAACAAATCCACCACCGTGCTCTAAAAGATATAAGTGAACTACTAGAGCAAAACTATATAACTCAAATGATATAAGCGAAGCACATAGAGTATTCTAATAATTTCCGAATCATGTATGGCTCTCTCAAAAGGTGTGTACAGCAAGGATGATTGTGGTAAGCTAAAAAGCAAAGACTCAGATCATACAAGACGCTCCAAGCAAAACACATATCATGTGGTGAATAAAAATATAGCTCCAAGTAAAGTTACCGATAGAAGTAGACGAAAGAGGGGATGCCTTCCGGGGCATCCCAAGCTTTGGCTTTTAGGTATCCTTATATTATCTTGGGGGTGCCATGGGCATCCCCAAGCTTAGGCTCTTGCAACTCCTTGTTCCATAATCCATCAAATCTTTACCCAAAACTTGAAAACTTCACAACACAAAACTTAAAGTAGAAAATCTCGTGAGCTCCGTTAGCGAAAGAAAACAAAAGACCACTTCAAGGTACTGTAATGAACTCATTCTTTATTTATATTGATTTTAAACCTACTGTATTCCAACTTCTCTATGGTTTATAAACTATTTTACTAGCCACAGATTCATTAAAATAAGCAAACAACACACGAAAAACAGAATCTGTCAAAAACAGAACAGTCTGTAGTAATCTGTAGCTAGCGCAAGATCTGGAACCTCAAAACTTCTAAAATAAATTTCTGGACGTTAGGAATTTATATATTAATCATCTTTAAAAATAATTAACTAAATATAACTTTCCGAATAAAAATGGCAGCAGTTCTCGTGAGCGCTAAAGTTTCTGTTTTTTTACAACAAGATATCAAGACTTTCCCCAAGTCTTCCCAACGGTTCTACTTGGCACAAACACTAATTAAAAATAAAAAACACAACAAAAACAGAGGCTAGGTAAATTATTTATTACTAAACAGGAGCAAAAAGCAAGGAATAAAAATAAAATTGGGTTGCCTCCCAACAAGCGCTATAGTTTAACGCCCCTAGCTAGGCATAAAAAGTAAGGATAGATCTAAGTATTGCCATCTTTGGTAGGCAATCCATAAGTGGCTCTCATAATAGATTCATAAGGTAATTTAATTTTCTTTCTAGGAAAGTGTTCCATGCCTTGACTTAACGGAAATTGTAATCTCATATTTCCTTCCTTCATATCAATAATTGCACCAATCGTTCTAAGGAAAGGTTTACCAAGAATAATATGACATGAAGGATTGCAATCTATGTCAAGAACGATAAAATCTACGGGCACATAATTCCAATTTGCAACAATAAGAACATCATTAATTATTCCCATAGGTTTCTTAATAGTGGAATCCGCAAGGTGCAAGTTTAAAGAGCAATCATCAAAATCACGGAAACCTAACAAATCACACAAAGTCTTTGGAATCGTGGAAACACTAGCACCCAAATCACATAAAGCATAGAACTCATGATCTTTAATCTTAATTTTAATATTTGGTTCCCACTCATCATAGAGTTTTCTAGGGATAGAAACTTCCAACTCAAGTTTTTCTTCATAAGATTGCATCAAGGCATCAACGATATGTTTAGTGAATGCTTTATTTTGACTATAAGCATGAGGAGAATTTAGCACAGATTGCAACAAGGAAATACAATCCATCAAAGAGCAATTTTCATAATTAAATTCCTTGAAATCCAAAATAGTGGGTTTAGCAACATCTAGGGTTTTAATTTCTTCAATCCCACTTTCATCAAATTTAGCATCAAGATCTAAAAACTCTGAATTTTTGGAACGCCTTCTAGGTAAAGGTGGATCATATTCAGTCCCATCATTATCAAGATTCATATTGCAAAACAAAGATTTAATAGGGGACACATCAATAACTTTTAGATCTTCATATTTATTTTCATAGAAATCTGGTTTAGCGGCCATCCTATTAACTAAGGTAGCCTGCTTATCCGAAATTTCAGCAGTCAATTTCTCAAGACGAGCAATTTGGGATCTTAAACCATCAAATTCTTTAGACATATCATCGAGCTCTTTATTCATAAAACTCATAAAACTTTTCTATTCCTTAAGCTTGTTTCTGAAGAAATTATTATGCTCAAATTGCAAAACCATAAAACTTCTAACATTGCTTTCGATCTCTTCTAACCTTTTAAGGTGAAGATCACCAAATTTAGGTAGATCCATTATGATAAACAAGCAAACCAACACACAAGCAAACAAAAAGCAAGCGGGCAAAAAGGGGCAAATAGAGAAAGAGAGGGAGGATAGAGAGAGAGGGCGAATAAAACGACAAGGGTGAAGTGGGGGAGAGGAAAACAAGAGGCAAATGGCAAATAATGTAATGCGGGAGATAAGGGTTGTGATGGGTACTTGGTATGTTGACTTTTGCGTAGACTCCCTGGCAACGGTGTCAGAAATGGCTCATTGTCGAGAGTCAAATCTTGACTTGCGCGAACCTCCCCGGAAACGGCGCCAAAAATTCTTCTTGCTACCTCTTGAGCACCGCGTTGGATTTCCTTGAAGAGGAAAGGATGATGCAGCAAAGTAGCGTAAGTATTTCCCTCAGTTTTTGAGAACTAAGGTATCAATCAAGTAGGAGGCTGCACGCAAGTCCCTAGTACCTGCACAAAACAAATAACTCCTCGCAACCAATGCGATAAGGGGTTGTCAATCCCATCACGGTCACTTGCGAGAGTGAGATCTGATAGATATGATTAGATAATATTTTTTTGGTATTTTTATGATAAAGATGCAAAGTAAAATAAAAGCAAAGTAAAAAGCAAAGAAAATAACTAAGTATTGGAAGATTAATATGATGAAGATAGACCCGGGGGCCATAGGTTTCACTAGTGGCTTCTCTCAAGAGCATAAGTATTTTAGGGTGGGTGAACGAATTACTGTTGAGCAATTGACATAATTGAGCATAGTTATGAGAATATCTAGGTATGATCATGTATATAGGCGTCACATCTGAGACAAGTAGACCGACTCCTTCCTGCATCTACTACTATTACTCCACTCGTCGACCGCTATCCAGCATGCATCTAGAGTATTAAGTTCATGAAAACAGAGTAACGCCTTAAGCAAGATGACATGATGTAGAGGGATAAATTCACGCAATATGATAAAAAAACCATCTTGTTTCCTCGATGGCAACAATACAATACGTGCCTTGCTGCCCCTACTGTCACCGGGAAAGGACACCGCAAGATTGAACCGAAAGCTAAGCACTTCTCCCATTGCAAGAAAGGTCAATCTAGTAGGCCAAACCAAACTGATAGTTCGAAGAGACTTGCAAAGATAACCAATCATACATAAAAGAATTCAGAGAAGATTCAAATATTGTTCATAGATAATCTTGATCATAAACCCACAATTCATCGGTCTCAACAAACACACCGCAAAAGAAGATTACATCGAATAGATCTCCACAAGAGAGGGGGAGAACATTGTATTGAGATCCAAAAAGAGAGAAGAAGACATCTAGCTAATAACTATGGACCCGGAGGTCTGAGGTAAACTACTCAAACTTCATCGGAGAGGCTATGGTGTTGATGTAGAAGCCGTCCGTGATGGATGCCCCCTCTGGCGGAGCTTTGGAACAGGCCCCAAGATGGGATCTCATGGATACATAAAGTTACGGCGGTGGAATTAGGGTTTTGGCTCCGTATCTGATCGTTTGGGGGTACATAGGTATATATAGGAGGAAGGAGTACATCGGTGGAGCAACAGGGGGCCCACAAGGGTGGAGGGCGCGCCTGGGGGGTAGGCACGCCCCCTACCTCGTGGCTTCCTCCTTTGTTTCTTGACGTAGGGTCCAAGTCTCCTGGATCATGTTCGGTGAGAAAATCACGTTCCCGAAGGTTTCATTCCGTTTGGACTCCGTTTGATATTCCTTTTCTTCGAAACCCTAAAATAGGCAAAAAACAACAATTCTGGGTTGGGCCTCTGGTTAATAGGTTAGTTCAAAAAATAATATAGAAGTGCATAATAAAGCCCAATAATGTCCAAAATAGTAGATAATATAGCATGGAGCAATCAAAAATTGTATATACGTTGGAGACGTATCAAATATCAAGGATAACAAAGTCCGTTAAAATAGTATCATTTGCAACGACAACAGGCACATCCTCACAAATACCGATAGGTATAGCAGTTGATTTATCAGCCATTTGCAAAGATATTTCAGTAGGTGTCAACTTATTCAAATTAAGTCTACTATATAAAAAGAGAGGCATAACACTAACACCGGCTCTAAGATCACATAAAGCAGTTTTAACATAGTTTCTTTTAATGGAGCATGGTATAGTTGGTACTCCTGGATCTCCTAGTTTCTTAGTTATTCCACCTTTAAAAGTATAATTGGAAAGCATGGTGGAAATTTCAGCTTCCGGTATCTTTCTTTTATTTGTAACAATATCTTTCATATATACTTAGCATAGGGATTCATTTTAGGCATATCAGTCAAACGCATATGCAAAAAGATAGGTCTAATCATTTCAGCAAAGCGCTCGAAATGCTCAGCATCCTTTTTCTTGGATGGTTTAGGAGGAAAAGGCATGGGTTTCTGAACCCATGGTTCTCTTTCTTTACCGTGCTTCCTAGCAACGAAGTCTCTCTTATCATAATGTTGATTCTTTGATTGTGGGTTATCCAGATCAACAACAGGTTCAATCTCTATATCATTGTTATTGCTAGGTTGAGCATCAACATGAACATCATCATTAATATTATCACTAGGTTCATGTTCATTACCAGATTGTGTTTCAGCATCAGAAATAGAAATATCATTGGGATTCTTAGGTGTGTCAACAACAGGTTCACTAGAAGCATGCAAAGTCCTATCATTTTTCATTTTTCTTATTCTTAGAAGAACTAGGTGCATCAACATTAGTTCTTTGAGAATCTTGCTCAATTCTCTTAGGGTGGCCATCAGGATACAAAGGTTCCTAAGTCATTTTACCCCCTCTAGTCACAACTCTAACAACATTTTCATTTCTCTTATTACCTAATTCATTGAGCAAATCATTCTGAGCTTTAAGTACTTGTTCTACTTGAGTGGTAACCATAGAAGCATGTTTGCTAATAAGTTTAAGTTCACCTTTAAATCTAGACATATAATCACTCAAGTGTTCAATCATATAAGCATTGCGTTTCAATTGTCTACCAACATAAGCATTGAAGTCTTCTTGTTTAACCATAAAATTATTAAACTCATCCAAGCATTGGCTAGCAAACTTAGTCGATGGGATTTCACCCTTCTCAAATCTATAGAGAGAATTTGCCTTTACTACCCATGTCGAGTTATCAAGACCATGTATTTCTTCAATAGTTGGTAAATTCTTAACATCTTCAGCTTTAATACCTTTTTCTTTCATACATTTCTTTGCCTCTTGCATATCTTCAGGACTGAGAAATAGAATGCCACTTTTCTTCGAAGTTGGCTTAGGAGTGGGTTCAGGAAGTGTCCAATTATTTTCATTACTCAGCATATTATTCAATAGCAATTAAGCTTGATCAATAGCTCTTTCCCTGAAAACACAACCAACACAACTATCCAGGTGGTCTCTGGAAGCATCGGTTAGTCCATTATAAAAGATATCAAGTATTTCATTTTTCTTGAGAGGATGATCAGGCAAAGCATTAAGTAATCGGAGAAGCCTCCCAAAGCTTGTGGGAGACTCTCTTCTTCAATTTGCACAAAATTATATATTTCCCTTAAGGCAGCTTGTTTCTTATGAGCGGGGAAATATTTAGCAGAGAAGTAATAAATCATATCCTACGGACTACGCACACAACCAGGATCAAGAGAATTAAACCATGTTTTAGCATCACCCTTTAATTAGAACGGAAACAACTTAAGGATAAATTAATAGCGAGTTTTCTCATCATTATTGAACATGGTGGCTATATCATTTAATTTAGTAAGATGTGCCACAACAGTTTCAGATTCATAGCCATAAAAAGTATCAGATTCAACCAAAGTGATTAACTCAGGATCGACACAGAATTCATAATCCTTATTAGAAATACAGATAGGTGAAGTAGCAAAAATAGGGTCATATTTCATTCTAGCATTCAAAGATTTTTCTTTCGGCTTAGCTAACAGTTTCTTAAGATCATATCTATCATTGCAAGCTAAAAAGTCTCTAGCAGTTTCTTCATCCATAAGATAACCCTCAAGCACAACATGCAATTCATATCTAGGGGGACAATCTTCATCATCACTTTCATCAATATTATCAGTTTCAATAATTTCATTCTCTCTAACCCTAGCAAGTTGTTCACCAAGAAATTCACCTAATCGCATAGTATTGTCAAGCATAGAATTAGTTTCATCATAAGCATCATGCAAAGAAGAAGTGGAATCATCAATAACATACGACATATCAGAATAAATAATAGGAGTGGGTGTCGCAAGTTTACTCAAAACAGAAGGTGAATGAAGTGCAGAGCTAGATGGCAGTTCCTTACCTCCCCTCGTAGTTGAGGGAAAAATATTGATTCTTTCATCTTTCAAGTTCCTCATAGTGGTCAACAGATATAAATCCCAAGTGACTCAAAGAATAGAGCTATGCTCCCCGACAACTGCACCAGAAAATAGTCTTGATAGCCCACAAGTATAGGGGATCGCAACAGTTTTTGGGGGTAGAGTATTCAACCCAACTTTATTGATTCGACACAAGGGGAGCCAAAGAATATTCTCAAGTATTAACAGTTGAGTTTTCAATTCAACTGCACCTAAAAGACTTAATATCTGCAGCAAAGTATTTAGTAGCAAAGTAATATGGAAGTAACGATAATGGTGGCAAAGGTAATAGTAATAGTTTTGTAGTGATTGTAACAGTGGCAACAGAAAAGCAACTAAGCAAAGATCAATATGTGAAAAGCTCGTAGGCAATGGATTAGTGATGGATAATTATGTCGGATGTGATTCCTCATGCAACAATTATAACATACTCCCTCCGTCCTTTAAAGAGTGTACTTCCAACTTTCTTGGAAAGTCAAATTTTTTTATATTTGACCGTGTTTATATAATAATACATCAACATTTATGCCATCAAATTAGTAGCATTAGATTCATGATAAAATATACTTTCATCATATACCTATTTAATTTCACAAACATTGATATATTTTTGCACAAACTTGGTCAAACTTTGAGATGGTTTGACTTTCCAACAAAGTTGGAAGTACACTCTTTAAAGGGCAGAGGGAGTAGGGTGACACAGAACTAGCTCCAGTTCATCAATGTAATGTAGGCATGTATTCTGAATACAGTCCTACATGCTTATGGAAAAGAACTTGCATGGCATCTTTTGTCCTACCCTCCCGTGGCAGCGGGGTCCTATTGGAAACTAAGGGATATTAAGGCCTCCTTTTAATAGAGTACCGGACCAAAGCATTAACACTTAGTGAATATATGAACTCGTCAAACTACGGTCATCACCGGTAAGTATGCCGATTATTATCACTTCGGGGTTAATGGATCATAACACATAATAGGTGACTATAGACTTGCAATATAGGATCAAGAACTCAAATATATTCATGAAAACATAATAGGTTCAGATCTGAAATCATGGCATTCAGGCCCTAGTGACAAGGATTAAGCATAGCAAAGTCATAGCAACATCAATCTCAGAACAAAATGGATACTAGGGATCAAACCCTAACAAAACTAACTCGATTACATGATAAATCTCATCCAACCCATCACCGTCCAGCAAGCCTACGATGGAATTACTCACACACGGCGGTGAGCATCATGAAATTGGTGATGGGGGAAGGTTGATGATGACGACGGCGATGGATTCCCCTCTCCAGAGCCCCGAACGGACTCCAGATCAGCCATCCCAAGAGAGATTAGGGCTTGGCGACGGCTCCGTATCATAAAACGCGATGAATCCTTCTCCCTCATTTTTTTCTCCCCGAACGTGAATATATAGAGTTCGAGTTGAGGTTGGTGGAGCCTCAGGGGAGCCACGAGGCAGGGGGCGCGCCCCCACCCTCGTGGACAGGGTGTGGCCCCCTGGTGTTGATTCTTTCGCCAATATTTTTTATATATTCCAAAAATATTCTCCATGAAGTTTCACGTCATTCCGAGAACTTTTATTTCTAGACAAAAATAACACTATGGCAATTCTGCTAAAAACAGCGTCAGTCCGGGTTAGTTCCATTCAAATCATGCAAGTTAGAGTCCAAAATAAGGTAAAAAGTGTTTGGAAAAGTAGATACGTTGGAGACGTATCATCTGGTTACTTGCAGCTTTGGCGGCCGCTTAGCCACCCCAGGGAGAGAGACGCCATCACCTCCATCATCACCCAACTTCACACGATGGCTCTCCGGATGGCTTCGCCGCCCGCCCCCACCAGAGCCGGATTAGTTCTACTCGTCCTCGCCGCCACCGCCGTGTTTGTTTGTGCGTCCTTTGTGTCTGTGTTGGGCTTTTTGTGTTGTGCCCATAGCTGAACCAGTGGAGTGTTTTGTGCGTGTGTGTTGGATCTTGGCCGCGGTGGCATTGGGTGTGTGTGTTGTTCGGATGATATCTTGTTGACTTTGTGCTTGGTGGTTGCTTTATTTATAAAGCGGGGCGAAAGCCTTTTTCGGTAATAAATGCTAGGAGTACAAAACTCCTTGGCACGCAGCTCTCCTGTGCATTTTCAGGAGGAAAAAATATTATTACAAATGTTCCAAAATCGCTTCCCCTGTGTTGCTCCCCCTTCGGGGGACTCGGGCTGGCTACTACCCTAGCCGCCACCGAGCTCCGATCTACTCCCTCCTCTTCTCCCGTCGTCGCCGCGTGATGCCGCCGGGCTAAGTCCGGGGCAGATGGCAGTGGCAGGGGTCTCTCCTTCTCTTCAGTGGCTTAGGGTGGGATGGGCCCCCCGGCATGTGGAGGCGTGGCTGGTCGATTCCTGTGGCACGGCGGCTGGCCCTGCCTTGTGGCGGCGGCGGGCGGCTCTACGGCCGGTCGGATCTCGGATTGGAGGCAGCAGCATGGAGGGCCTGGTGGATGGATCGGTTGTACGTGTGGTCTGGCCTCCGGTCAGATCGGATCTGGCCGGTGCGGCCTACTCCGTGCGTGGCGATGGTGATCGGTGGCAGTCTCATGCACATGAGGCTGGATGGAGGTTCCCCGAGCGGATCCAAGTGAAAACCCTACTCTTGGCTTGTTGCCAAGGCCGGCGATGGCGGCGTTTTCTCTGTCGTCCCCTTCTTGAAGGCATCGTCGTGGAGAAGCTCTAGACCCATATCCGCCACCTCTGGGGGAAACCCTAGATCTGTTAATCGGATGACGGCGACACTCTTATGTCGTATCCCTCTGGGGGCGTCATTCTTGGAGGTATGCATAGGCTCGAGGGACCAGTGGATGGCATCTACTGTCGAGGGACATTCCATGTGACGCATAGATGACGCGGAGTCTCGGTGGCGTGGTGTGGCTGGGCCTCGGCGACGGATGTGTGATGATGGACACGCGTAAGGAGGAGGTGTTGTCTGGCACCATGGTGGCGATGACAACAGGCCTGGCAAGTTTGATGCGTTAGTATCTGCTCTGAAGATTGATCGATGAAAGACGACGACGACCTATGAGAGTGCGTCGGACCAGTTTGTGCCCCAGACCTAGTATGTAGCTTGGTTGGAGCCTTCGGCTTTAGGTGTTAGGCTTACGTGAGAGGTCTGGGTATTCAGCTCATAGTTTCTACACCCCTTCATCAGTGGATAGGAGTAGCGACAGATGTTGCCAAGATGGCGGCTTCAGACATATTGATGTATTACTTTGTAAGGGCGTCTCCAAGGCGGACCTGCAAACCTCCCGCAACCGTCCGGACAACGGAAGCCATCCAATGTCTTCCTATGTCGGGCTGCGGGACAGTCCGAACATGATTTCTCCCACAAACCGGAGACAAACGTAGGGGGCTTCGTGGGAGTCCGGACTGATCCCAAGCCCGCTTTTGATCGCCCTGGGCCACACAAACCCCTCCCCTCTCCCCCCGCGTGTTTCCGCCCGGCGCCAGCTGCACACATTCATGCCGCTGTAGAGCGCGCCACTCAACATTGAAGATAGGTAAGGGTGGACGCGACCTCTTAGTGGCACCACCATTGAAGTGGCCCGCCGGTCGTGGGCACCTCCCGCGACGCGTCTCCGATGTTCGCACCTGTTCAATGCTGGAGACGCGTGACTGGATGGGACGGTACATATATCTACCATGCCCGTTCAATGCCACTATCCGTCCGTATGCCGACATAAACCAGGCTCGCTGACCAAGAAACCCACTCCGATGCCGTGCATTGACGCATCCGGATGCCTCGGCTCACCAGAATTTGCTATTTAAAGGCGGCCACATGCGGCTAACTCCACACCACAACACAAGCCCCTCCACATCCTCCTCCCTTGCAGTGTATCCGCCATGACTGAAGGCGGTGAAGCTCTGTGGAAGAGACTTTCCATAGAGATGAAGCATGTCCTGGCCACCCTCGCTGTCGCCTGGTAAAGCCGCCATGCCAGGCCGATCGAGGCCGTCTTGTCGGCCGGCTTGCCCGAGGTCTTCGATGACAAGGACGAGGCCACGATGGAGACGGGCTCCGACGACAATGTCCGGCTCCCGCGCCTCCTATACACGTCGGCTTCACCATGGAGCAGGTGCAGGTGCACTACAATGCTTCCATGGCAGAGGTGCAGCCTGTGGCGACATTTGTAGGTGTTTCGCTAGACGCAGGAGGAACAATGGTACAACTTATTCCTCCTGAAGTAGCACCGGCTAGCGGAGGGCCAGATCTACGGCGAGCGAGCGAGCGAGGAGGCCGTGGCGAACCCCAACTTCATCGCTGAGCAGCGTGCCATCTATGATGTCATCTGTGCTCAAGCCGTCGCGGAGGCGCAGTTGCAGGCGATTCCGAAGGAGAACAACACCAGCTGCGCCTCCTACGCGCCGCCGAGGAACCATCAGGTGTCCCGGTGGGATGATGGTAGCACCGGCGCCACTATTTCCATCATGGACCTCTCGTCCACCAGCGACAGACAGGTTGCAAACTACTCTGAGGATGAGTAGGCCACGAGAGGCGGCAGGGCCTGGTGTCCCATGTGGGCTGGTCTATCTCCCATGTTCTACTCTTCCTCTCCGGAGACGGCACCTTCACTTCATCGGTGTTATCGCTGGTGCTCATGAAGACGGCGGATGGAGGACGGCACGAGCTTGCAGGCCGGCCGCCGCTACCATAGGATAGGTTTATGGCCGGGTCTTTTTTTATGTTCTAGATGTTCAAATTGTAATGAAATCCATCGTGTTTGTATGAGATTTGTCACGTTTGTATGAAATCCGGTCAAGTTTGCATGAATTTCATCCAGTTTGTTGAAAGAGAGTTTGAAATGTGTGCGGCTAGGTGTTGGATGGTGGCCTCCTGAAGGAAATATGCCCTAGAGGCAATAATAAAGTTGTTATTTATATTTCCTTATATCATGATAAATGTTTATTATACATGATAGAATTGTATTAACCGGAAACTTAGTACATGTGTGAATACATAGACAAACAGAGTGTCACTAGTTTGCCTCTACTTGACTAGCTCGTTGAATCAATGATTGTTATGTTTCCTAACCATAGACATGAGTTGTCATTTGATTAACGGGATCACATCATTAGAGAATGATGTGATTGACTTGACCCATTCGTTAGCTTAGCACGATGATCGTTTAGTTTGTTGCTATTGCTTTCACCATAACTATACATGTTCCTATGACTATGAGATCATGCAACTCCCGAATACCGGAGGAACACTTTGTGTGCTACCAAACGTCACAACATAACTGGGTGATTATAAAGGTGCTCTACAGGTGTCTCCGATGGTGTTTGTTGAGTTGGCATGGATCAAGATTGGGATTTGTCACTCCGATTGTCGGAAAGGTATCTTTGGGCCCTCTCGGTAATGTACATCACTATAAGCCTTGCAAGCAATGTAGCTAATGAGTTAGTTACGGGATGTATCATTACAGAACGAGTAAAGAGACTTGCCGGTAACGAGATTGAACTAGGTATTGAGATACCGACAATCGAATCTCGGGCAAGTAACATACTGATGACAAAGGGAACAACGTATATCGTTATGCGGTTTGACCGATAAAGATCTTCGTAGAATATGTAGGAACCAATATGAGCATCCAGGTTCCTCTATTGGTTATTGACCGGAGACATGTCTCCGTCATGTCTACATAGTTCTCGAACACGTAGGGTCCGCACGCTTAACGTTTGATGATGATCGGTATTATGAGTTTATGTGTTTTGATGTACCGAAGGTAGTTCGGAGTCCCGGATTTGATCACGGACATGACGAGGAGTCTCGAAATGGTCGAGACATAAAGATCGATATATTGGACAGCTATATTTGGACACCGGAAGTGTTCCGGGTGATTTCGGAGAAAACCGGAGTGCCGGAGGGGTTACTGGAACCCCTCGGGGAAGTATTGGGCCTTAGTGGGCGTTAGGGGAGAGAGAGGGAAGCAGCCCAGGAGGTGGAGCCCCCAAGGGGAGTCCGAATAGGACTAGGGGAGGGGGGGCGCAGCCCCTCTTTCCCTCTCCCTCTCCCTCTCTTTCCTTCCCCCTTCCTCCTTCCTAGTAGGACTAGGAAAGGATGAATCCTACTCCTACTAGGAGGAGGATTCCTCCTCTCCTTGGGCGCCACTAGGGCCGGCCGGCCTCCCCCCTTTCTCCCTTATATACGGGGGCAGGGGGCACCCTAGGACACACAAGTTGATTGTTCCAAGCCATGTGTGGTGCCCCCCTCCACCATAATCCACCTCGGTCATATCATAGTGGTGCTTAGGCGAAGCCATGTTCCGGTAGCAACATCATCACCGTCATCACGCCGTCGTGCTGATGAAGCTCTCCCTCGAAGCTCTACTAGATCATGAATTCGCGGGACGTGACCGAGCCGAACGTGTGCAAATCACGGAGGTACTATACCTTCGGTGCTGGGATCGGTCGATCGTGAAGACGTACAACTACATCAACCGCGTTGTCATAACGCTTCCGCTTATGGTCTACAAGGGTACGTAGACGACACTCTCCCCTCTCATTGCTATGCATCACCATGATCCTGCGTGTGCGTAGGATTCTTTTTGAAATTACTGCGTTCCCCAACAGTGGCATCCGAGCTAGGTTTATGCGTAGATGTTATATGCACGAGTAGAACACAAAGGATTAGTGGGCATGGGTATATACATATTGCTTGCCATCACTAGTTGATTCTTGATTCGGCGGTATTATTGGATGAAGCGACCCAGACCGACATTACGCGTACGCTTACGTGAGACTAGTTCTACCGACGTGCTTCGCACACAGGTGGCTGGTGGGTGTCAGTTTCTCCAACTTTAGTTGAATCGGATTCAATGAACAGGGTTCTTTCTGAAGATCAAAAAGCAATCACTATCCCGCGTTGTGGTTTTTGATGCGTTGGTAAGAACGGTTCTTGCTCAACCTGTAGCAGCCACGTAAAACTTGCAACAACAAAGTAGAGGACGTCTAACTTGTTTTTGCAGGGCATGTTATGATGTGATATGGTCAAGACATGATGCTAAATTTTATTGTATGAGATGATCATGTTTTGTAACACAGTTATCAGCAACTGGCAGGAGCCATATGGTTGTCGCTTTATTGTATGAAATGCAATGACCATGTAATTGCTTTACTTTATCACTAAGCGGTAGCGATAGTCGTAGAAGCAATAATTGGCGAGACGACAATGATGCTTCGATGGAGATCAAGGTGTCAAGCCAGTGACCATGGTGATCATGACGGTGCTTTGGAGATGGAGATCAAAGGCACAAGATGACGATGGCCATATCATATCACTTATATTGATTGCATGTGATGTTTATCCTTTATGCATCTTATTTTTCTTAGTTCGACGGTAGCATTATAAGATGATCTCTCACTAAATTTCAAGGTATAAGTGTTCTCCCAGAGTATGCACCGTTGCTACAGTCGTCGTGCCAAGACACCACGGGATGATCGGGTGTGATAAGCTCTACGTTCACATACAACAGGTGCAAGCCAGTTTTGCACACGCGGAATACTTGGGTTAAACTTGACGAGCCTAGCATATGCAGATATGGCCTCGGAACACTGGAGACCGAAAGGTCGAGCGTGAATCATATAGTTGATATGATCAACATAGTGATGTTCACCACTGAAAACTACTCCATCTCACGTGATGATCGGACATGGTTTAGTTGATATGGATCAGTTGATCACTAAGATGATTAGAGAGATGTCTGTCTAAGTGAGAGTTCTTAAGTAATTTGATTAATTGAAGCACCACTAGGTGAAAAACCCGCTGCAGGAGCAACGCCGGATGTTATGAACACCTAGAAGAGCAAAGCTGATGACTACTCGATAGTTCAGTGTGCCATGCTTTACGGCTTAGAACCGAGACTTCAACGACATTTTGAACGTCATGGAGCATATGAGATGTTCCAGGAGTTGAAGTTAATATTTCAAGAAAATGCCCGAATTGAGAGATATAAGTCTCCAATAAGTTCTATAGCTGCAAGATGGAGGAGAATAGTTCTGTCAGTGAACATATACTCAGAATGTCTAGGTACCACAACCACTTGACTCAACTGGGAGTTAATTTTTCTCATGATAGTGTCATTGACAGAGTTCTTCATTCACTGCCACCAAGCTACAAGGGCTTCGTGATGAACTATAATATGCAAGGGATGGATAAGACGATTCCTGAGCTCTTCGCAATGCTAAAGGTCGCGGAGGTAGAAATCAAGAAAGAGCATCAAGTGTTGATGGTCAACAAGACCACCAGTTTCAAGAAAAGGGTAAAGGGAAGAAGGGGAACTTCAAAAAGAACAACAAGCCAGCTGCTGCTCAAGTGAAGAAACCCAAGTCTGGACCTAAGCCTGAGACTGAGTGCTTCTACTGCAAAGGAACTGGTCACTGGAAGCGGAACAACCCCAAGTATTTGGCAGAGAAGAAGGATGGCAAAGTGAAAGGTATATTTGATATACATGTTATTGATGTGTACCTTACTAATGCTCGGAGTAGTGCCTGGGTATTTGATACTGGTTCAGTTGCTAACATTTGCAACTCGAAACAGGGGCTACAGATTAAGCGAAGATTGGCTAAGGACGAGGTGACAATGCGCGTGGAAAATGGTTCCAAAGTCGATGTGATCGCCGTCGGCACATCGCCTCTACATCTACCTTCGGGATTAGTTTTAGACCTGAATAATTGTTATTTGGTGCCAGCGTTGAGCATGAACATTATATCTGGATCTTGTTTAATGCGAGACGGTTATTCATTTAAATCTGAGAATAATGGTTGTTCTATTTATGTGAGTAATATCTTTTATGGTCATGCACTCTTGATGAGTGGTCTATTCTTACTAAATCTTGATAGTAGTGATACACATGTTCATAGTATTGAAGCCAAAAGATGCAGAGTTGATAATGATAGTGCAACTTATTTGTGGCACTGCCGTTTAGGTCATATTGGTGTAAAGCGCATGAAGAAACTCCATTCTGATGGACTTCTGGAATCACTTGATTATGAATCACTTGGTACATGCGAACAATGCCTCATGGGCAAGATGACTAAAACTCCGTTCTCCGGAACATTGGAGTGAGCAACAGAGTTATTGGAAATCATACATACTGATGTATGTGGTCCAATGAACATTGAAGCCCGCGGCGGGTATCGATATTTTCTCACCTTCACAGATGATTTGAGCAGATATGGGTATATCTACTTGATGAAACATAAGTCTGAAACATTTGAAAAGTTCAAACAATTTCAGAGTGAAGTGGAAAATCATCGTAATAAGAAAAACAAGTTTCTATGATCTGATCGTGGAGGTGAATATTTGAGTTATGAGTTTGGTCTTCATTTGAACAATGCGGAATAGTTTCGCAACTCACGCCACCTGGACTACCACGGCGTAATGGTGTGTCCGAACGTCGTAATCGTACTTTACTAGATATGGTGCGATCTATGATGTCTCTCACTGATTTACCGCTATCGTTTTGGGGATACGCTCTAGAGACAGCTACATTCACGTTAAATAGGGCACCATCTAAATCCATCGACACGACGCCTTATGAACTATGGTTTGGCAAGAAACCCAAGTTATCGTTTCTTAAAGTTTAGGGTTGCGATGCTTATGTGAAAAAGCTTCAATCTGATAAGCTCGAACCCAAATCGGAGAAATGTGTCTTCATAGGATACCCAAAGGAGACTGTTGGGTACACCTTCTATCACAGATCCAAAGGCAATATGTTTGTTGCTGAGAATGGATCCTTTCTAGAGAAGGAGTTTCTCTTGAAAGAAGTGAGTGGGAGGAAAGTAGAACTTGACAAGGTAATTGTACCTTCTCCCTTATTGGAAAGTAGTTCATCACTGAAATCAGTTTCGGTGATTTCTACACCAGTAAGTGAGGAAGCTAATGATGATGATCATGAAACTTCTGATCTAGTTACTACCGAACCTCGTAGGTCAACCAGAGTAAGATCTGCACCAGAGTGGTACGGTAATCCTGTTCTGGAAGTCATGTTACTTGACCATGACGAGCCTACGAACTATGAGGAAGCGATGATGAGCCCAGATTCCGCAAAATGTAGACCATGAAATCTAAGATGTGATCCATGTATGAGAACAAAGTATGGGCTTTGGTTGACTTTCCCATTGATCAGCAGGCCATAGAAAATAAATGGATCTTCAAGAAAAAGACTGACGCTGACGGTAATGTTACTGTCTACAAAGCTCGACTTGTTGCAAAAGGTTTTCGACAAGTACAAGGATTTGACTACAATGAGACATTCTCACCCGTAGCGATGCTTAAGTCCGTCCGAATCATGTTAGCAATTGCCGCATTTTATGATTATGAAATTTGGCAAATGGATGTCAAAACTGCATTCCTTAATGGATACCTTAAAAGAAAAGTTGTATATGATGCAACCAGAAGGTTTTGTCGATCCAAAAGGTGCTAACAAAGTGTGCAAGCTCCAGTGATCCATTTATGGACTGGTGCAAGCCTCTCGGAGTTGGAATATACGCTTTGATGGTATGATCAAAGCATATGGTTTTGTACAGACCTTTGGAGAAGCCTGTATTTACAAGAAAGTGAGTGGGAGCTCCGTAGCATTTCTGATATTATATGTAGATGACATATTGTTGATCGGAAATGATACTGAATTTCTGAATAGCATAAAAGGATACTTGAATAAGAATTTTTCAATGAAAGACCTCAGTGAAGCTGCTTATATATTGGGCATCAAGATCTATAGAGATAGATCAAGACGCTTGATTGGACTTTCACAAAGCACATACCTTGATAAAGTTTTTGAAGAAGTTCAAAATGGATCAGGTAAAGAAAGGGTTCTTGCCTGTATTACAAGGTGTGAAGTTGAGTCAGACTCAATGCCCGACCACTGCAGAAGATAGAGAGAAAATGAAAGGTGTTCCCTATGCTTCAACCATAGGCTCTATCATGTAAGCAATGCTGTGTACTAGACCTGATGTGTGCCTTGCTATAAGCTTAGCAGGGAGGTACCAAAGTAATCCAGGAGTGGATCACTGGACAGCGGTCAAGAACATCCTGAAATACCTGAAAAGGACTAGGGATATGTTTCTCGTATATGGAGGTGACAAAGAGCTCATCGTAAATGTTTACGTCGATGCAAGCTTTGACACTGATCCGGATGACTCTAAGTCACAAACCGGATACATGTTTTTATTAAATGGTGAAGCTGTCAGTTGGTGCAGTTCCAAGTAGAGCATCGTGGCGGGATCTACGTGTGAAGCGGAATACATAGCTGCTTCGGAAACAACAAATGAAGGAGTCTGGATTAATGAGTTCATATCCGATCTAGGTGTCATACCTAGTGCATCGGGTCCAATGAAAATCTTTTGTGACAATACTGGTGCAATTGCCTTGGCAAAGTAATCCAGATTCCACAAGAGAACCAAGCACATCAAGAGACGCTTCAATTCCATCTGCGATCAAGTCAAGGAGGGAGACGTAGAGATTTGCAAGATACATACGGATCTGAATGTTGCAGATCCGCTGACTAAGCCTCTCTCACGAGCAAAACATGATTAGCACCTAGGCTCCATGGGTGTTAGAATCAGTACATTGTAATCTAGATTATTGACTCTAGTGCAAGTGTGAGACTGAAGGAAATATGCCCTAGATGCAATAATAAAGTTGTTTTTTATATTTCCTTATATTATGATAAATGTTTATTATTCATGCTAGAATTGTATTAACCGGAAACTTAGTATATATGTGAATACATAGACAAACAGAGTGTCACTAGTTTGCCTCTACTTGACTAGCTTGTTGAATCAATGATGGTTATGTTTCCTAACCATAGACATGAGTTGTCATTTGATTAACGGGATCACATCATTAGAGAATGATGTGATTGACTTAACCCATCCGTTAGCTTAACACGATAATCATTTAGTTTGTTGCTATTTCTTTCTCCATAACTATACATGTTCCTATGACTATAAGATCATGCAACTCCCGAATACCGGAGGAACAATTTGTGTGCTACCAAACGTCACAACGTAACTGGGTGATTATAAAGGTGCTCTACAAGTGTCTTCGATGGTGTTTGTTGAGTTGGCATGGATCAAGATTGGGATTTGTCACTCCGATTGTCGGAAAGGTATCTGTGGACCCTCTCGGTAATGTACATCACTATAAGACTTGCAAGAAATGTAGTTAATGAGTTAGTTACATGATGTAGCATTACGGAACGAGTAAAGAGACTTGCCGGTAACGAGATTGAACTAGGTATTGAGATACCGACGATCGAATCTCGGGCAAGTAACATACCGATGACAAAGGGAACAACGTATATCATTATGCGGTTTGACCAATAAAGATCTTCGTAGAATATGTAGGAACCAATATGAGCATCCAGGTTCCGCTATTGGTCATCGACCGGAGACATGTCTCGATCATGTCTACATAGTTCTCGAACCCATAGGGTCCGCACGCTTAACGTTCGGTGACGATCGATATTATGAGTTTATGTGTTTTGATGTACCGAAGGTAGTTCGGAGTCCCGGATTTGATCATGGACATGACGAGGAGTCTCGAAATGGTCGAGACATAAAGATCGATATATTGGACGGCTATATTCGGATATCGGAAGTGTTTCGGATGATTTCGGAGAAAACCAAAGTGCCGGAGGGGTTACCGGAGCCCCCCGAGGAAGTATTGGGCCTTAGTGGGCCTTAGGGGAGAGAGAGGGCAGCAGCCCAGGAGGTGCCCCCCCCAAGGGGAGTCTGAATAGGACTAGGGGAGGGGGGCACAACCCCTCTTTCCCTCTCCCTCTCCCTCTCTTTCCTTCCCCCTTCCTCCTTCCTAGTATGACTAGGAGAAGATGAATCCTACTCCTACTAGGAGGAGGATTCCTCCTCTTCTTGGGCGCCAATAGGGCCGGCCGACCTCCCCCTTTGTCCTTTATATACGGGGGCAGGGGGCACCCAAGGACACACAAGTTGATTGTTACAAGCCGTGTGCGGTGTCCCCCTCCACCATAATCCAACTCGGTCATATCGTAACGGTGCTTAGGCGAAGCCCTGTTCCGGTAGCAACATCATCACCGTCATCACGCCGTCGTGCTGAGAAGCTTTCCCTTGAAGCTCTACTCAATCGTGAGTTCGCGGGACGTCACCGAGCCGAACGTGTGCAGATCGCGGAGGGGTCGTACCTTCGATGCCGGGATCGGTCGATCGTGAAGACGTACGACTACATCAATCGCTTTGTCATAACGCTCCACTTACGGTCTACGAGGGTACGTAGACGATATTTTTCCCTCTCGTTGCTATGCATCACGATGATTCTGCATATGCGTTACCGCGTTTCCCAACACCTCCTGCATCTGTGTACGTGGACTGGTCCCCTCTTTGACTGGGGACGGGGGGGCGGATGTGAAAGGAAATTTGCAGGTTGCCATTGAAGATGCCCTAAGGAAATTTGCATGCATCTGCGAGGTGCAGAGACCATGGGTCATCCTCCTTTACAAAAAATAAAGTACAAATCTGTTCCAAAATATAAAACGATTGGTAGGCTAAAATGGATGATGTCAGGCGTTGAAAGCTTGGAATTGTTGCACGGGTTGACAGATATCGATCTCGTACGACAACAACGGCGATGAGCACTCCTCACGTTGCTGTTGATGCCTGCCACTTGGTTCCGGTTCCGATACGCTTAAGCCATCCCTGTCCGATGTGTATATACGCACGCTTTCTCTTCCATCGTTGTCCTGTCATATTGCAGTCCTCTCGAATGGAATGTTAACCTACCGAGGAAGTCAACTAACACGATCATACATAAAGCTAGCACAAACATTGTCCCCACGCCTGTGCAGGAGCAATCCAATTAATCTCGCTGCAGACCAACACCTTAATTAGGTTTTGCCTAGTACTATAATATACTCCCTCCGTTCCTAAATATTTGTCTTTCTAGACATTTCAAATGACTACTACATACGGATGTATGTAGACATATTTTAGAGTGTAGATTCACTCATTTTGCTCCGTATGTAGTCACTTGTTGAAATGACTAAAAAGACAAGTATTTAAAAACGGAAGGAGTAAGTACCATTACTCCGTAATAAGTACTACAACCCTGCTCAGTTCTTGCACCTAAACGGGGAATGACCTTTCCAAGGATGAAAGATCCCTAGTGCACGCCTCGGCTCTTCTTGCCTACGCACGCAGTTCGCTAGGGACTTGGACATAACCATATGAGTAACAATGATGACATGACTCAGCAACGCACATATATATAGCAGTGCATGATGACGCGCTGATGAGCTCCAACCGCTCGCCCAACCTCAACCTCAAGCTGAATTCATCAAATCAAATCACCCCTCCCTGATAGGACCGGCCACACTTAATGACGACCTCCACGCTCCATACATTTTTGCTCCCGGCTGTGCGTTCGTGCTCTGACATGCGGGGTTCGCTCTTTCTTCTCAATGCATCCAACGAGATCTAGACAAAGATGACCCAACCGAGCACTAGCTGATCCGATGGGTTCCCTTCTCAGGCGATTTTTCTTTTCTTTCGATAAAGGCTTCTCAAGCGAAATGGGGGTCGTAGTCCAGTCTCCTAGGGCTAGCTCGCTGTCTGGGAATCCCAAATCACAGTTTTATTGCAGTAATGGTTCCGCTGCATGGATATTGGTATAGTGAAATTTGGTGCCAAGTCAAACAACGGTGATATATTCCCTGTTCAAGTTTAGCTTTTGCGCAATAATGGAAGCGCCTTAGCAGCCAACCGGGTGCTTTACTGAACAGTAGATTCTTCCGAGTCATTGGAGTGTTCATTTTTATTTTTCAAATTTGACAGCCTAGCCAATTATCTCCAGTCTTTATCAAACTCAGAGGCACTCTCCAAGGCCTGAAAACGAGGGATACCAATGACGAAAGCTCGGCCAATGTGGATGACTCTCCCATGCAGTGCTGCTCACATGTGTACATCCCGTGTGAGACCAGGTACACCTGGACTAACAACCATGAGAACCTGATTTAGAGTGTGCTGTATCGGGTTCTTCAGTCGATGTAGTGGAAAATTAACTTCCCATTTTGCACCCTGCGAGTGCCTGTTGGGGCTCAAACTCAAAACCCTAGCTCGCTGCTGCTGGTTCCTCTCCTCGCCGGACACCTCTCTCTCTGGCACTCACCGAAAGGAAGAAGAAAGGGCTCGAACGGAGACACATTGTTGCCTGCGCACGAACAACACCGCCACTCGAACAGCGTTTTTTTTTCTTCTTGAGCACGAACTTAACCTGCACCTCTTTTTTTTAGAACGAAAACGCTACACGCGTCCATCTTTAGATCTTTCCCTACTAATAAACCAGCGATCGCTTCTGGTCGTCCGTCATCGGCCTTTTTGCAAAAAGGTCCCTGTATGTTTTAGTAATTGAACCCGCAGTCCGTCTTTAAGTGGATGTGGAAAACGTTTCGTTATTTTACAAAAAACACCCTGTATTTGTAAGAATTCAAGCCGTGATTCCTCCTCTATTTCATCTTATCCACACACTCCCTTTCCTTTCCAGCCGCGGCGGAGCAGGAGAAGTTGAGGGGTGGAGCAGGAGCGGGGAGGGCAGGAAGGAGAGCATCAGCGAGTACGGGAGCAGGCGCCCGGAGACGGAGAGCGAGTGGATGAGCGAGGAGAGGAGCAGGTCGAGCGGGAAGCAGAGGCGGTGGCGCTGGAGGAAAGGGAGCAGCGCGAAGGTGAGCGGCAGGGATGCGTCACTGGCGGCGAGGCCTCGGAGCAGAGTGTGCCACTCGTACGAGGTGCGACGGTACGGCGGAGTAGGATGCGGCGAGGCGGCGCTCGGGGGCTGGCACAGAGGGCGGAGGAGACGGCGAGGTGAGCGTGGAGACGGAGGAGGGGCCGGAGAGGTAGGCGAGCAGTGGCTCGAAGTCGTAGCGGCTGGCGGGGCCGGCGGCGGAGATGGAGACCGAGGAGGTGGTGCAGCTGGGTACGGGGAGGCGGGGGCACTGGCGCTAGTGGCTGTCCGCCGCCGCCAGTCCTCTCCGGCCTCCTCCGTCGTATCCTTCTCAATCTCCGACGTTTTTCTCCCGTGATTTGGATGGACAATTGGAGGTCGTGTCCTTGTCCAACACCAAGCAATGGAGTGCCCGACCCGGATTTCAGTCGCCTGCTATAAGAAGGAGGGGTCCTCGGCCAGAATCTCCTTCAGGTTGCGTTGTTGTACCATAAGCTCCATCAAAGCCCGTCCAAATTGTAATTTTCAACGAAACGTCCAATGTCGCCGCCGAGTTCACCGGAGGAACAAGAACATCCGTCCAACTGTCCATTGTAGCCTGCCTCGGCTAGACCAGAGGTATGTATCTCCTTGATATTCACTGTATGGAATACCATGTTTTACATATAATTCTGTCCCCTGGCTCTGTATGCGACTCTGTTCTTTCTTCAGTTATGAAATAGCTTTGTAGTTTTATGTGGTGAAAGTTTTAGAGGCTGTTGATAGCTTTCCAAAGGTATTAAGTTTGTGCAAGTCAGCATAATGATTATGAAGATATCGTCAAATAACAGTTCTGCTGTTCCAGGATTTTCAGTCCAAGCAGATTTGCAAGAATTAATGGCGACTTTAGTTTAGCCTGCCTGAAATAAGTGACAATACTTAATTTTGTAATGTGGTATATATGTACTTTGCTGTTTGCTCAACGAATTATATTATATCAATATCAATAAGCCGACATTGTTCAGGCCTTATTTTTTAGCTATCCCCTTAACCCCTGTTTCAGTTATTTTTCTGTCCCCTGCCTTGCTGGCGAGCCCGTGAGTGGCTACTGTGGTTGCTCGTGCTCCCGTACGGTCCCTGATCCTTCCTAATTATTCGTCGCCAAGGATGAGACGATTTTAGTTGCTGTGGATCGTATAGATAGGCCCTGTGCATCTTGATCTCGAATTCTCAATTGAATCTGATTGGATGAGCATGAATTATTCGGTTCTACAATCCAGGTAAAAAATATGCCACACAAGCTTGCTTTTGTCTGCAGAATAAGCATAATTTTTAACCGCCATGAGCACGTCTACTAGATCGATTTGTGTTAAACAAACTTACTTGGTTAAGTGAAGGAATGTCTAGCGAATTATATTCAGGAGCCTTGTTGACTTTTCAATCCTCGCAAAGAACCTTGCTAAGCTAAACTCATAATTACCTCGCTCTTGTACGAGATAATAGTATGGAGTAGAACCATATGCATCTTGATCTGGATTGAATCTGATTGGGTGAGCATGAATATTCGGTTCTGGAGTGCAGGTCGAAAGTATGCTACACATGCTGGTTTTTATCTGCAGATAAGCATGATTTTGAGCCACCAAAGTGTATCGATTTGTGTTGAACCAACTTAGTGGATGTCTGGCCAGTTATATTCAGCGACTTTTTTGACCCGTCAATCCTCGCAAAAGAAACTTGCTAAACTTACAATTACTTCTCTTGTAGTACCAGATAACACTATGTAATAGAGCCATATGTTGCTGGTGACTGAAACTGGTTCAGTCGTAATTGGCTGATTGCTTCAGTTTATCAGTCTAGCTAAGAGTTTGTTCTCTGTGAATGGTTTAGCATGGCTGAGTGATATGTGTTTACTTCACTAATTCATAAGAGTTATTTTCTCTTGCCAGCTTCAGCTGCAGCAGCATCTTGCCTGCATCATATATTTTGTATTATGTTGTTGTGGGCATGCCGATTCTGAATTTCTGCGTACTGCCGACTTCGCCGGAATTACGTCCGCCTGTGTAGCCAAGGTATGTGGTTCAAACTACTCAATATTGATTTGGAGTTGTTTTGGTCAAGCGTCTAAACTAAACCATGCTACTGCACAGTAGCCAAAATTCAGTCTAAACTGAACCATGCTACGACACAACAGCCAAAATTCAGCAGAGTGAATGAAACGTAGTAAAGCCAATAGTGTGTGCCCATTATTTCCTACATCCATAAAAGGGAAATATCCTTAGAAGACAGCAGTTGAAATGGCGTTGAATAGCTTTCATTGTAGTTCTAAAAGTGTGCTGCACAATGCTAATTTGTTAATTGTGCCCTATCAAATTGAAACCTGAAAATTCCTATTTATGATTAATAAATCATGTTGTTGCTACTTTGTTAATAAATCATGCACTTCTTAATTCTTTGTGTACGAAACTCATAACTTTGTCAAAACACTAGACATAACTTTTTTTTGATTAATTCAGTCAAGCCATCCTTATAGTTCTGTAATGTGCAAAACTCATAACTTTTTTTTGATGCATTCTTCAGGTTGAGAACTAATGATGGACGACGTAAAAGCTGTTAAAGAGGAGATTAAAGGATGGAAGATGGCAGCAGAGGAGGAGGCTGAAGCTGGTAGATCAATTGAGCAAGAGTGCCTCACTCGTGTGCATTTATAATTAGCTTTTCCAAATCAATAGATAGTTTATGTCAAGATTAATACATGTTGTTTGATTCACTGTTTGATTGAAGCTTTACTAATTACACCTTCACACAATTTGCAATGTAGTTTCAACAAACTAACAGTGTGAGGTTTAACTTTTTTATTGCAGAAAATGGATGATAACACTTAATCAATCATTGTTGAGGATTTTGAAACCCAACCTTCATAAAGAAAGCAAAATGTTCTGAATCGGGTGTTTTGAAATGGAGGTTTAACTTTATTTGTAAATTCCGCTCAGTACGTCCACCCTGAGGCATCGCCATCTACATGGTGGAAGAGGTTCATCACTGTGGACAACATCAGCAGCGACGTTGTTTCCAATACGCAGCAAGTGCGCGACTTTGGTGAGGGTGCGCAAGGTTTCTGCATGTCCCTCAAGTTCCTGCCCCCATACCGTTGCTCTCGCCAGCCACAGCCGAAAGCTTGGAACCACGGCCTGCTCTGATCAAGTCTCCATCTGATGTATGGTACTTTGCCAAGGTAAATTTAGTTATTTTCATACATCTTCCGAATTGAGCACAGTTGACGTTTATGTTCAATTGATGTTGATTAATGTATATCTTTTGATTATTTATAGAGAAATGCCGAATTCTTAGTCGAGTGGTAGAAAGAAGGTGTCTGTCAGGTCTTAGGCTCCTAGCTCATCTTGCTTTAATCTGAAATCATATCAGGTCAAGGAGTAGCTTCCCACAAAAAAAGGTTTAAGGAGTACCACTAGCACCTCTGAAGCAGCAACAAAAGGATCAAAACCACATTCTTCAGTATCCTACTCGGCAAAAAAAGGGCGAAAAGACTAACTTCCAGAAAAAAACATGAAGAATTCTTCAAGCACCAGACTGAGACTGATTCCTTGAGAAGTGTGCTTGATAATATCAGGTGGTCAGGTTCTTTTCTAAGTTGAGGTAGGGTTGCCTCTTCAATCTATTATATTCAAACGAGATGGAAAATGAATATATAGAGGAATATAATTTGAATATATTATTAACAACCTCCATATTTTTATCATGTCTCATGGCCAGTTCAATACTTCTTTCTTGATGCAACGGCTGATATATGGTTGTTTTCCATGGCTATGTTAGTAAGCTTCGGTGCAAATTTATATTACTCTCTTATTCTCTAATGATTATACTGGGACGCTCATTTGAACAGATCTAATATGCACTAGGAGCTTTCAAAACAAAAAATGTATGAGCAAATAAGATTTGTAATCTTCATCACTTTAGCTCTTAATGTGTTGTCATTCATTGCAACTACATAACACACGCATGGGGGGACAGAGAATATAAGTCGCGACACGGGTGGGATGCCATGTTGAAATAGAGAATGGAGACTGTGTGTGCAAGGTGGTCTTACGTCATGCTTACTGGGTTGAAGTTTTTTCTCCTGTTGCAACGTTGGTGCTGGTCGACTGCCGGTGGTGTTGGGTGGTGGCTGTTGGGCGCATGAGAAGGAAGATGGAGGCAGATCGCTGGGTGGATGTATGGAGAAGATAAGAACTGAGTGGTGGAAAGGGAATTCTTGGTGGGATTGAGTGCCTGTTGCTACTGCTTTTCTTAAATGATGCGATGTCAATGCTGCTAGATGTTGATTTTTTTGCGTAGAGCTAGATGTCGATCTCTGCTAGCATACAATTTACTTGGCTGCTGTTTAAGCCTACCATATCTTAATCTTAATTATGAATACATTAGTAGTTTCAGTACTTAAAGATGTGTGACTGAAATATTGGGAAGATTTGTTCAAAAAAATATTGAAAAGAAATACTATTTCTTAAGGGAAAACATATTTGGGGCTCACCTATGGACTATTTGATCATCAATATATCCCTAGAGTCTCGATGTTCCTCATGCCGTTGATAAGATAGAGAGGAGGGAGCGACGAAGAGTTGAGCGAGTACAACAATGGTGCATCCAGAGAGAGGGGGAGAGGGAGGGAGACATGGATATATAGAGAGGAGGGAGCGACGAAGAGTTGAGCGAGTACAACAATGGTGCATCCAGAGAGGGGGAGAGGGAGGGAGACAGGGAGACAGGGAGAGGGGGAGGGGGGAGAGAGAGAAGCATGTGGTCATGGCTACACCGACCATGTCCTCCGTCATATCATCTCACCCGCAACTGTACATGTCCTAATCTTGATCTTATTCGAGCCCTGATGATGGTGTAAGGGAAGTAGCCGTGCTGGTGTAGTCAATGTGAGAACCAAAGCATTGTAAACTCTTTACTATCTTATGGTTCGTCTTATCTTTGAAGTGGCCGTGTATGAATTCATGATAAGACAAGGAAGAATATAACAGATTGAGAGATAGAGCTCAGTATTTCACCATGATAGATAAACCCCGGAATTTATTTCATACTCGTTGCAACGCACGGGCTCTTTTGCTAAACCATTAACTTTTATTAAAAATAAGGCGTTTAACCATATTATCAACATGTATTTAAAATGATTATAATAAATGATGCACAATGACACATGAAGCAGGCTCTTTACTATCTAATGGGTCGTCTTATCATTGAAGTGATCAAGTATAAAATATGAATTCATGATAAGACGAGAAAGAATTTAAAAGATTGAGAGATAGAGGTATTTCACCATGATAGATAAACTCTTGAATATCAAGCAAACCCCGGAATTTATTTCATACCCGTTGCAACACACGGGCTTTTCTCTAAAGCGTTAACTTTTATTAAAAATAAGGAAATTCCCACGTTTAACCATATTATCAACATGTATTAATATGGATATAAAAAAATGATGCACAGTGACACATGAAGCAGGTTATGTCCATTTTACCGCCCGGTGCAACGCACGGGCATTTGTACTAGTTAATATAAAGCCCATAATATAGACAATGTACCAAAGATCCGAACCGTACAAACACAAAAGGCCACAGGCCACCCGCACGGGTTCTTATACCCTGGGCCACGTCAGGGCACACACCCCACATCCCAGTCCACGCCGAGCGCTCGGTCCGGCCCGCTCTGGCCACGCCCATGACATGCACGCACACGTCCGGGTCGCGGCGAGTCCGCCTCGGACCAACTCCACGCACCCCCTAATCTCACCAACAGAATGCACCTACACACGCGCACGCCGCACACCCGCACGGACATCCCCGTGCTACGCACGCACATGCTTTCTCACACACACACACACACACACACACACACACACACACACACACACCTGCCATGAGCCCGACGCGGCTCGAACCGCACTTGACGCTCCAGGCGCGTGCACGCACACGCGCCCGACACGTCTCGCCGTGGCTTATTGCCTATCAATCACCCCCTAAGCAGCGGCCTAAAGCAGTGTTGGGTCGTCGTCGCTAGTCTCCGCGATGAGAGCCTACTCTGCCGCTACCACCCTTCGAGGCCTAGTGCAGTCGCGCTTGAAGTGACCGCGCTGCCCGCAGTTGTAGCAGCTGCAGCGCCTCTTCCCTCTGCCGCCACCATGCTGCCCACCCCGTCATCGTCGTGGTCGTTGCCGCCTCCTCCCTGTTGTCGTCGCCGCCTCCTCCCTGTTGTCACATCCCTAGCTTCTGGTAATGCACTAGGCTAGACCTCATGTGAGCATCATGTTTAAATTCAAATGAAATTGAATTGAGGAATTTTCAAAGCCTCAGAAGACCTCTAAAAATAACCAACATTAAAATTTCATCAAATGAGTCCAAGAAAATGTTCCTGTTATTCCATGGAAATATTGGTGAGAGGTAAAATTTAAACCAATGTTTTTGGAGTCACAGAGATATTTATTTTGGCCATTTGAATTAATCCAATAACTATTTGCTTTGGATTTATATTTAATATATATTAAATATGACTCCAAATAATTCTGGAAGTTTGTGAGTGGCTTTGTATATATTTTAGTAAGCCACATAATAAACTACATAATTTATTAAAATGGTTTAGTATTTTACTAAACTAAAACAAAACAGAACAAAATAGAAAACAATAAATAAAAACAGAAATAGAAAGAGAGAGAAGAGTTTTACCTGGCCACTTACCCGTGCAGCCCAACAGGACCGGCCCAGCGCGGCCCAGCCCACCTCCTCCCCCCCCCCTTGTCCTCTTCTTCCTCTGCCAGTAGGCAGAGGCGAGGCGTGGCGCGCGCCCGAAGAGCGCCGGCCACCTCCTGCTTCGCCGTGGCAGCCTCCCCGACTCCCTCGCGACGCCACGGAGACGCCCTCGCCCCCTGCACCTCCCCTCTCTCCCCCTGGACCCCATTCCCTCCTTTGTTTCCCTCTCGCGCACACCACCGAGCGGAGCTCGCCGCCATCGTCGCTGTACCCATGGCCACCGGCCACCCCTAGCCTCACCGACGCCCCAGGAAGCTCCGCGGGTCCTCCCTCTACCTCCTCAACGAGCCACGAGGCCCCGGACGTGCCGCATCGCCGCCATCGACGTCGTCTTCTACCTCGGACCCGCCGGCCATCTTCGTCAAATTCGTCGGCTCCGGTGCCTCCCCGAGCTCCCCGAGGCCACCGTCGCAACCCCTGTGAGCTCCACTCCGTTTCCCCTCCTTCATTCTGTTCGTTTCCGTGCCGTAGCACCCCGGCCACATTCCCGAGCGCCGCCGTCCGCCATGGACGCCGGGCATGGCACTGACGTGCTGTTGCGGCCAGTCCGACGAGCCTAGCGTGCTCCTAGCTGCCCCAGGAGTCCGCATAGCCCCTCAGCCAACCCCCTAGCGCTCCGTAACCTCGCTCCGCCCAAACCCGAGCTCCGGCAGCCGCCGCGGCCCCTACTCCGGCGAACTCCGGCCACCCCGCGCCTCCCGCATGCCTCCTTTGGATGCGCGCAAGCAAGGGCAACCCTCTGGTGCCCTTGGCTTGGCCCAAAACCCCTCGCAGCGCCACTCCGGCGAGCTCCCGCCGCAGTTTTGGTCGTCGCCGGCCGAACTCCGGCGACTGCCGACGTGGCACGCCTAATTAACACTAATGACGCCTAAACACCCCCCCACAGCCACTGACAGTGGGCCCCGTAGTGGGTCAAAGCCCGGGTCAATGCGGGATTAGCCCCTGTGTCACTGACGTGTGGACCCCACACGTCAGGTTTGACCCGAGCCGGCCCCTGTTGACTTGCTGACATCATGCCAACGTCATGCTGACGCAGTAATGCTTTCTGGATTTAATTTAATTATGAAATTCCAGAAAAATGCCTAAAACTTCAATAAATCATAGAAAATTAACCGTAACTCCAAATTAAATAAATTATATATGAAAAATGATCAGAAAAATTCAAGGAATCCATCTGTACCATTTTCATGCATGTTAGAACAACTTATAGCTGCTGTTTAGCACAAATCAATTAAATGGCATTTGAATAATCACATATGGAGTTTGAATTTGAATCTTGTATTCAAACCAACTTCATTTAATCTGTGGCTAGTTGCATTAGCCCAAAACACATTCATTTTGCCATGTCATGATCATGCATCATATTGTGCATTGCATTGATTATGTTTCCTTCTGTGTTGCCGGTATTTGTCCCCTCTCGATAGACGTGATACCGATGATGTGATCGTTGACACTGATGAAGACTCAATGTTATCTTCAGAAGTGCCAGGCAAGCAAAACCCCCTTGTTCATTCCGATACAATCCCACTCTCTCGCTCCTGCTCTTTTTTACTGCATTAGGACAACAACGATTCATCTGTTATTTGCTGCGGTAGCTGAACCCCTTTATCCTTTGCATGACCTGTCATTCCACAGTAAATAGATGAAACCCACTAGCATGGGTAGGAGTTGTTTGAGCCCTGTTGTGCCTACTCATTCTTGCTTGTTTGTCATGCCTGCTACTGCTTAGAGTTGAGTCAGGCCTGATTCATCGGGGATGAATCAGAGGCGTGTGAACATGTCCTACTGTGTGTGAGCTAAGTGTGTGAACACGTTTTGGTAAAGGTAGCGGTGAGAGGCCATGTAGGAGTACATGGTGGGTTGTCTCATTGCAGCCGTCCTCAGGAACTGAGTTCTGTGTTTGTGATCCATGATTCAGCTACTACCACGCATTGGGCCCGAAACCAATGGACCCTCTCGGCTTCTTGATCACCCTTGTCCTCTGTCCAGGAGTTGCAAGTAGTTTCTGGTGTTTGTAGTATGCTGGAGGCCGTGGGCAGCGCTGACCGTAGGGGTGGGCTGTGATGCGGTAGGCACGTGGCACGGTGTACCGGGCGCCCGTTTGGTGTCTCGGGAACCCTGTTCACATCGTTTGGGGCTGTGAGCGAAACTCCGGCCGGATCTCCTCATGGATGGAACCCGAATAGGCGATAAACCTGGACTAGAGACTTAGGTGATTAGGTAGGTCGTGGCCGACACCCACGTTGGGCTTCCGCTTGAAGGTTGCCGAGTACATGTCGTGTAAACGGCGGTAAGTGGTGACAGCGTGTGTGAAGAAGTACACCCCTGCAGGGTTAACATCATCTATTCGAATAGCCGTGTCCGCGGAAAAGGACTTCTGGGTTGCTTATATCAGTTCATAGACAAGTGAAAGTGGATACTCTAAAATACGCAAGATAAGCGTGAGTGCTATGGGTGGCGCTCTCGTAGGGAGACGGGAGCGGATCCATAGTGGTGTATTGGTTGGTGAATATGTGGACTCGTGTGCGCCACCTCAAAAGAGTTACATTGCAGTCGTAGTTCAGGATAGCCACCGAGTCAAAGCTGGCTTGCTGCAGTCAAACCCCTACACCCCCTTGTTGATAATGATGCATATGTAGATAGATCTGATGTAAGTCTTGCTGGGTACATTTGTACTCACGTTTGCCTATTTTATGTTTTGCAGAGAGACTTCAGTCTCACTAGTAGTTCCGCGTGGACTTCGACGTTTAGCTTGATACCTCAGCTACGATCTTGTGCCCTCGGCAGGATCTGATAGATAGTCAGGCTTCTCAGCCTTTTTCATTTATAGATGTCTGTACTCAGACATGATAGCTTCCGTTTGTGCTTTGACTTGTATGCTCTGATTGTTGGGTCATGAGACCCCTGTTTGTAATATCCCGCTCCTCGGAGCCTAATGAATAAACTACTTGAGTCGTAGAGTCATGTTGTGATGCCATGTTGTATTTGCACATATCGAGCATATTGTGTGTATGTTATTGAAATGCTTGGTATGTGTGGGATCTGACCATCTAGTTGTTTATCTTTAGTAGCCTCTCTTACCGGGAAATGTCTCCTAGTGTTTCCACTGAGCCATGGTAGCTTGCTACTGCTCAGGAACACTTAGGCTGGCCGGCATGTGTCCTTCTTCGTTCCTGTGTCTGTCCCTTCGGGGAAATGTCACGCGATGAATACCGGAGTCCTGTTAGCCCGCTACAGCCCGGTTCACCGGAGTCCTGCTAGCCCAGTGCTACAGCCTGGATTCACTCGCTGATGACCGACACGTTCGATGCTGGGTCATGGATGCCTGTCCCTGTAAGTCTGTGCCACTTTGGGTTTACGACTAGCCATGTCAGCCCGGACTCCTTATCATATGGATGCTAGCGACACTGTCATATACGTGTGCCAAAAGGCGCAAACGGTCCCGGGCAAAGGGTAAGGCGACACCCGTGGGAATACCGTGCGTAAGGCCGCAAAGTGATATGAGGTGTTACATGCTAGATCGATGTGGCATTGAGTCGGGGTCCTGACAGCGTTGGTATCAGAGCTTGACTGCCTGTAGGATTACCAAGCCAAACTGGTCGAAGTTGAGTCTAGAAATTCTTAGTTATATAAGGGAATTGGTTGAGGGATGGAACGTAAGGCTCTTTTTACTCCTTATACCTCATGGCCTTCTGATCTGAGTCATCATCTTCTCTTCTACGGGGATTAAGAACTAGGCTATCTCTTCTTTCTATTAGGATCACGTGCTACTAATCCGTAGACTTATAAGATTGTTGGATTTAAGCTTGAGTTCAGTTTCTACTACTTCCGTATGTTAATTGTTGATCTCGAAATCTTGATATTGTGCTTCTGAGTGGTTATGCCACCATTTTTGTGAATGTCTCAAATCTTTTCTGAGCATTTACAGCCGTTATGCTGTCCGAGTCATCCCAGGTTTCTAAAGAGTCTGATGCATTTGCAAAATCCTTTCCCTCTGGTTTCGATGTTCCTTTATGCCAGCTCAATCACACTAATTGTTGAGTTGAGGTATTCTATTGCCTCGACATATATGTTGGAGATATTATTATGACCCTAAGTGTCTTAGGGGATCATCTAGTAGTCTAGCCATGATTTATGTTCCAGTGTGATGACTCTGGCCGTCATTATCGAAAGCATCCCGTGATGCCATTTAGTAGTAGGTATTCTATCCCTGGGTTTTGAACCCGAGATTCACCCTACTTGCTTCATGTTGATAGTAATTGCTAGTGCCTTTAGGATATTAGTAACCTTTGCATTAGTCCTCGATGTTCGTGGTATTCCTTTCTTCCAAATACTATGAACCGCTTATGGCAGATGTTCCTCGCTGATCGAAAGATCACAATCAGAGTGCTCTCGATGGGTTCTCGATTCTACATTGTGACTCTGCCAGTTCTACCTTCCTGCATGGGTTATCCGGAAGAAATATGTTGAATTCGTTCGACATGCTAAACCATGCATCCACAACTCAGAAAATCGTATGTTCCTTTGAGTTGTCCCTCTTTAGTTGTCTTCTGACCCTCGTCTATCAATTGATAGTCAAGATTATGTGTGCATTCGTTCATCGATGCCTATTACTCTTGTGGTCCGTCCAGCCATTCCATTCAGAATGACTAGGAGAAACAAACTCCAGTACCTCTTCCATATCCAGGATTGGGTCAAAGAAGTTGTGCTCCGCAGATCAAATTGCTAATCCAGCTTTTGTTCTGTTCTACCTTGGAGTATTACCATCGTTATATCGGGATTGTTATAGGAATTGCACACCATCCTATGAACTCTTGGTACAGTGATACCTCTTGCCATCATTAGTCATTCCTCGGTCTTCGTGTTGATGCAACCGGAATACCGACAAATGAATTGTGATGTGTGAAATCAATATGCCTAGCAACCTCGTTGCTTGGTAGTTAAGGGACAATAATTTCATTCTTAGCGTGTTGGTTTTTGAATCATCCTTCTAAGACTGATCGTGCTACCTAGTCCTTATTTCGGTGCACCCTTCGATTGATGAGTTAGGATCTTGTCAAGTCCTCACTCATTTGATCATATCGTCTTGCCCTCAAAAGCGAGATTGTTCTCGAGCTTAGTAACATATCGGTGGTTCGTGATTTTTCGAATATCTTCTCGAAAGTATCACCAGGCTGTCACCTGACTGTTATGTTGAGCTCGTGATCAAGTTGGTTTCTTGTGAACCACCTTCTCTCCAAGAATCGGTGTTAGATATCCCTGAGCTAGTTGGTTAAGCTAGACAACAACTTGGAGAGTTGGAAGATAAAAGCTTGCCTGACTTAGTTCGTTCCAAAGGGATATTCTTGTGTAGTGTGTGTTGAAGAAAGATGATATCTTCATCGATTGGTCCTTGTGATCAGTTGCTGAACCTATTGTCTTATCAATCCTTTGATTTGAGTGTGGGCTATCGTCAAATCAAATCAGTACCAACGATGCTCGTAATGTTGTCTTATTCGTGGTTGATCCCTCGAGCATACACCATTACATCTTTGGTCTGACCAATGCTATCACCGTGTTCACTTAACTATGGAATTCCTTTTAAAAGGAAACCTAGATGAATTGTTGTTGAGCCCATTGACAACATCCTTATCTCCTCCATGATTTTGTTGAACATTGAGTTAGTGTTGGAAACTTTCGAAAGCATTTGTTCATGCTAGCTCATGAAGCATATGTTTGGATGAAGGTAGTGACTTCCTCTTATACACGTGCATTTGGTGAAAGTTGCCGCCGTGAATTTGAGAACGATTGTTTTGTTTTCTTTGGAATCATCCCAAATCAGTCATGCATACATGCGAAGTATTCTGTGGTCTGGAGATTTGCAACCTCCATTCCATATGTATATCCTAGCACACCAAGCCACTGATTGATTTGTTCACGGAAAATGAGTTGATGTGCTAATCCTAGGTCATGCACAAGACTTCAATATCCTCAATTATGATTCCCCAACTGAACTCGGTAGTGTTTATTGTAAGACTACCATGTGATAATGTTTGTCTAGGACAACGTGTTCACATGTTTGTAGCAGAACCAGCTCATGTTTTGGAGCTTGCTATCGTAGTTCGCTCCCCGAGAATCTCGCAACGTCATCTCGTCGATTTGTGTTGCAAACTTTCATTTTTCTTCCTAGACTCGATGAGTCTGGAATATCCTGACACCAACCAGATCTGAATCTCAGGCAGATATGATGGGTTGGAACATTTCCCAAGAATTATAATATTGGTCTTTCAATAACCGGCAAAGTGGATGTCGTGGCCAGCACCACCCAGCCGGTTGACCTATTATTATAGTATCTTGTTTGAGGAAGTTGGCCACCTCCCCATAGGGATTTCGTAGGATTACTCCCTAGTTGCCCCTATGGATTTCTGTGTTCCGAAGTCCGACCTTTTTACTTGATGTTCTAGATATCAAACCATATCTATGGGTGGGTTACACTAGCACATCAAGGAGAACATTAGAAGCGGAGTGCTAAATGTCTCTCGGTCGATCATCCAGATTTTTATTTCCTTGGCCCCGCCAAGGGTGAAATCTGAGAAGGTGTTATCTTTCCTTGCATCTGCATCATTCATCATGGTAGCAAGTTGTGTTGCCAGGATCCTTGACACGGATATTGGTAAAACCTTGATGATTGTGGAAATGCTCAAGTTCTTGAGAGCACGCTCAAGCGCTAGGTGTTATCATCGACGCTAGCTGGGATTGCCCCAGATTTCCTCGGTTATGCTATAACCACTCCAACAGTGAATTCACTCTCTATTGTTGGGTTCTTCCCCAGTTACCAGAATCATTCCCAGCATTTGCATTTTGTTCCCAGCTTGCACCGCCAATGTGCCATTCTACCATGGGTCTCTTCCATTTCCGGTGATAAGCAAAATCATCCATTACGTTGTCTTCAACAAGGTAATCCACATCATCCAAGTCCGAGTATGCCATTCTACCGACCCCCTCCAAATGATCGCTTGTGATTGCCTTAGGCTGGTATAAAGAGTTTCAATGATCTTTGAATCAAAAGTAATTCTTTTTGCCACTTAGGGAAATAATCTACGAGTCACCCTCCCTAAGGTGCATCATTGTGGTATCATGGCAACTTAACTCCTCGCTACGTTGACGATCGTTTACCACCTTCTTAAGTGTGGAATTATTGTCCACCTAGTGAACCTTCGTCATCCGTTTCTTCCACCCCTCTTGATGTGTATCTCGTGTCTCAACCCGAGAGATGGTTCTATGTCTCATTCCGGGAGTTAATCCTGAGTTGTTCGATCTTCGAGAAGACCGATCCTTCCAGAGTTTTCCTTTCCTCTTCTTGTCATGATTAGCTGGAGTTCTCAGAGCAAGACGACAAGACAAAGATGGTGTTCAAATCAACGTTCATTTGAAGTGCAACCGGGATCGTGAAGATTATACTAGTTTGCATTTCCCCTTCAGCCTACCCTACGCTTGAATCTCGAGACGAGATTCTTGTTTAGTGGGGGTGAGTTGTCACATCCCTAGCTTCTGGTAATGCACTAGGCTAGACCTCATGTGAGCATCATCTTTAAATTCAAATGAAATTGAATTGAGGAATTTTCAAAGCCTCAGAAGACCTCTAAAAATAACCAACATTTAAATTTCATCAAATGAGTCCAAGAAAATGTTCCTGTTATTCCATGGAAATATTGGTGAGAGGTAAAATTTAAACCAATATTTTTGGAGTCACAGAGATATTTATTTTGGCCATTTGAATTAATCCAATAACTATTTGCTTTGGATTTATATTTAATATATATTAAATATGACTCCAAATAATTCTGGAAGTTTGTGAGTGGCTTTGTATATATTTTAGTAAGCCACATAATAAACTACAGAAGTTATTAAAATGGTTTAGTATTTTACTAAACTAAAACAAAACAGAACAAAATAGAAAACAATAAATAAAAACAGAAATAGAAAGAGAGAGAAGAGTTTTACCTGGCCACTTACCCGTGCAGCCCAACAGGACCGGCCCAGCGCGGCCCAGCCCACCTCCTCCCCCCCCCTTGTCCTCTTCTTCCTCTGCCAGTAGGCAGAGGCGAGGCGTGGCGCGCGCCCGAAGAGCGCCGGCCACCTCCTGCTTCGCCGTGGAAGCCTCCCCGACTCCCTCGCGACGCCACGGAGACGCCCTCGCCCCCTGCACCTCCCCTCTCTCCCCCTGGACCCCATTCCCTCCTTTGTTTCCCTCTCGCGCACACCACCGAGCGGAGCTCGCCGCCATCGTCGCTGTACCCATGGCCACCGGCCACCCCTAGCCTCACCGACGCCCCAGGAAGCTCCGCGGGTCCTCCCTCTACCTCCTCAACGAGCCACGAGGCCCCGGACGTGCCGCATCGCCGCCATCGACGTCGTCTTCTACCTCGGACCCGCCGGCCATCTTCGTCAAATTCGTCGGCTCCGGTGCCTCCCCGAGCTCCCCGAGGCCACCGTCGCAACCCCTGTGAGCTCCACTCCGTTTCCCCTCCTTCATTCTGTTCGTTTCCGTGCCGTAGCACCCCGGCCACATTCCCGAGCGCCGCCGTCCGCCATGGACGCCGGGCATGGCACTGACGTGCTGTTGCGGCCAGTCCGACGAGCCTAGCGTGCTCCTAGCTGCCCCAGGAGTCCGCATAGCCCCTCAGCCAACCCCGTAGCGCTCCGTAACCTCGCTCCGCCCAAACCCGAGCTCTGGCAGCCGCCGCGGCCCCTACTCCGGCGAACTCCGGCCACCCCGCGCCTCCCGCATGCCTCCTTTGGATGCGCGCAAGCAAGGGCAACCCTCTGGTGCCCTTGGCTTGGCCCAAAACCCCTCGCAGCGCCACTCCGGCGAGCTCCCGCCGCAGTTTTGGTCGTTGCCGGCCGAACTCCGGCGACTGCCGACGTGGCACGCCTAATTAACACTAATGACGCCTAAACACCCCCCCACAGCCACTGACAGTGGGCCCCGTAGTGGGTCAAAGCCCGGGTCAATGCGGGATTAGCCCCTGTGTCACTGACGTGTGGACCCCACATGTCAGGTTTGACCCGAGCCGGCCCCTGTTGACTTGCTGACGTCATGCCAACGTCATGCTGACGCAGTAATGCTTTCTGGATTTAATTTAATTCTGAAATTCCAGAAAAATGCCTAAAACTTCAATAAATCATAGAAAATTAACCGTAACTCCAAATTAAATAAATTATATATGAAAAATGATCAGAAAAATTCAAGGAATCCATCTGTACCATTTTCATGCATGTTAGAACAACTTATAGCTGCTGTTTAGCACAAATCAATTAAATGGCATTTGAATAATCACATATGGAGTTTGAATTTGAATCTTGTATTCAAACCAACTTCATTTAATCTGTGGCTAGTTGCATTAGCCCAAAACACATTCATTTTGCCATGTCATGATCATGCATCATATTGTGCATTGCATTGATTATGTTTCCTTCTGTGTTGCCGGTATTTGTCCCCTCTCGATAGACGTGATACCGATGATGTGATCGTTGACACTGATGAAGACTCAATGTTATCTTCAGAAGTGCCAGGCAAGCAAAACCCCCTTGTTCATTCCGATACAATCCCACTCTCTCGCTCCTTCTCTTTTTTACTGCATTAGGACAACAACGATTCATCTGTTATTTGCTGCGGTAGCTGAACCCCTTTATCCTTTGCATGACCTGTCATTCCACAGTAAATAGATGAAACCCACTAGCATGGGTAGGAGTTGTTTGAGCCCTGTTGTGCCTACTCATTCTTGCTTGTTTGTCATGCCTGCTACTGCTTAGAGTTGAGTCAGGCCTGATTCATCGGGGATGAATCAGAGGCGTGTGAACATGTCCTACTGTGTGTGAGCTAAGTGTGTGAACACGTTTTGGTAAAGGTAGCGGTGAGAGGCCATGTAGGAGTACATGGTGGGTTGTCTCATTGCAGCCGTCCTTAGGAACTGAGTTCTGTGTTTGTGATCCATGATTCAGCTACTACCACGCATTGGGCCCGAAACCAATGGACCCTCTCGGCTTCTTGATCACCCTTGTCCTCTGTCCAGGAGTTGCAAGTAGTTTCTGGTGTTTGTAGTATGCTGGAGGCCGTGGGCAGCACTGACCGTAGGGGTGGGCTGTGATGCGGTAGGCACGTGGCACGGTGTACCGGGCGCCCGTTTGGTGTCTCGGGAACCCTGTTCACATCGTTTGGGGCTGTGAGCGAAACTCCGGCCGGATCTCCTCATGGATGGAACCCGAATAGGCGATAAACCTGGACTAGAGACTTAGGTGATTAGGTAGGTCGTGGCCGACACCCACGTTGGGCTTCCGCTTGAAGGTTGCCGAGTACATGTCGTGTAAACGGCGGTAAGTGGTGACAGCGTGTGTGAAGAAGTACACCCCTGCAGGGTTAACATCATCTATTCGAATAGCCGTGTCCGTGGAAAAGGACTTCTGGGTTGCTTATATCAGTTCATAGACAAGTGAAAGTGGATACTCTAAAATACGCAAGATAAGCGTGAGTGCTATGGGTGGCGCTCTCGTAGGGAGACGGGAGCGGATCCATAGTGGTGTATTGGTTGGTGAATATGTGGACTCGTGTGCGCCACCTCAAAAGAGTTACATTGCAGTCGTAGTTCAGGATAGCCACCGAGTCAAAGCTGGCTTGCTGCAGTCAAACCCCTACACCCCCTTGTTGATAATGATGCATATGTAGATAGATCTGATGTAAGTCTTGCTGGGTACATTTGTACTCACGTTTGCCTATTTTATGTTTTGCAGAGAGACTTCAGTCTCACTAGTAGTTCCGCGTGGACTTCGACGTTTAGCTTGATACCTCAGCTACGATCTTGTGCCCTCGACAGGATCTGATAGATAGTCAGGCTTCTCAGCCTTTTTCATTTATAGATGTCTGTACTCAGACATGATAGCTTCCGTTTGTGCTTTGACTTGTATGCTCTGATTGTTGGGTCATGAGACCCCTGTTTGTAATATCCCGCTCCTCGGAGCCTAATGAATAAACTACTTGAGTCGTAGAGTCATGTTGTGATGCCATGTTGTATTTGCACATATCGAGCATATTGTGTGTATGTTATTGAAATGCTTGTATGTGTGGGATCTGACCATCTAGTTGTTTATCTTTAGTAGCCTCTCTTACCGGGAAATGTCTCCTAGTGTTTCCACCGAGCCATGGTAGCTTGCTACTGCTCCGGAACACTTAGGCTGGCCGGCATGTGTCCTTCTTCGTTCCTGTGTCTGTCCCTTCGGGGAAATGTCACGCGATGAATACCGGAGTCCTGTTAGCCCGCTACAGCCCGGTTCACCGGAGTCCTGCTAGCCCAGTGCTACAGCCTGGATTCACTCGCTGATGACCGACACGTTCGATGCTGGGTCATGGATGCCTGTCCCTGTAAGTCTGTGCCACTTTGGGTTTATGACTAGCCATGTCAGCCCGGACTCCTTATCATATGGATGCTAGCGACACTGTCATATACGTGTGCCAAAAGGCGCAAACGGTCCCGGGCAAAGGGTAAGGCGACACCCGTGGGAATACCGTGCGTAAGGCCGCAAAGTGATATGAGGTGTTACATGCTAGATCGATGTGGCATTGAGTCGGGGTCCTGACACCTGTTGTCGTCGCCGCGCCGCCCACTGTGTCGTGGTGAGCATCAATTGATCATCCGCCTGCTCACCGCCGGCCCGCACACGCCGTCACGACCTCTCGTTGAATGTCTTCAGACGGCCGAGCGTCTCCCCGAACGACATCGTCTCGACGTTGCAGAATTGCTCAATGCCAGCGACCGCCGCGTACAGCCGGTCTGGCACTGAGTCCAGCAGCTTCTTCACCATCTTGACTTCTCCCATCGTTGTCCCGAGCCCCGCGTATCACGCCGCCATGCCACCAATCTTGCCGGCGAAGGCATCCAGTGACTTGACGTCCGCCATCCGCAGCCGCTCGAACTCGCCGCGGAGGGTGGCTAGCCGCGCCACCCGAACCCGATCAGCTCCGACGAAACGGGCCTTCAAGCTGGCCCATACCTTCCGCCGCCGTCTTCTTTGTCGACACCTGCATCAGCAGGTCTTCGGAGAGCGCCCCGAGCAGGTAAGCTCGCGCTGGCTTCTCCTTCTTCACGACGACTGTCGCCGCCGCGTCCTTCGCTGCAACCACCGCCTCCCAGAGCTCGACCGCGTCCAGGTTGGCCTCCACCTTGATTGCCCATGCGGTGTAGTTGTCATTGGTGAGCACAGGGGCCTGCATCGGTAGGGAGCTCCCCGATCGGCCGGCGTAGGGCATGAGTGACATCACCAGTGACCACCCCCGCTAACGTGGCTCTGATGCCAAATGTTGGGGCTCAAACCCAAAACCCTAGCTCACTGCTAGTTGCTCTCCTCGCCGGACCTCTCTCTCTCTCTCTCTAGCACTCACTGAAAGGAAGAAGAAAGGGATCGAAGGGAGACACAGTGTTGCCAGCGCACGAACGCCACAGCCGCTCGAACGACGTTTTTTCTTTTTCTTCTCAAGCATGAACTCAACCCGCACATGTTACAACGCATATGGGAGGGTCCTTATACCCTGGGCCACGTCAGGGCACGCACCCCATGTCCCAGTCCACGCCGAGCGCTTGGTATGACCCGCTCTGGCCGCGCCCGCGACATGCACGCACACGTCCGGGTCGTGGCGAGCCTGCCTCAGACCAACTCCTTGCACCCCCTAATCTCGCCAATAGAATGCACCTACACACATGTGCACAACGCACACCCACATGGACATCCCCGTGCTACGCACGCACGCGCCCACACACACACACCTGCCACGAGCCCGATGTGGCCTGAACCGCGCTTGACGCGCCCGGCACGCAGACACACACGCCCGACGTGTCTCGCTATGGCTTATTGCCTATCACTTACTAGCATCGGCTTGGACCACTCATCTCTCCTTCTCTATTTGGAGGAGGGCACTCCCTCTAAAGCGAACTGATTTCATTTTGAGAACTTTTGACTACTTCATCCATGCTTCATGGAATCAATTCACCTAAGGTAGGTAGTGGTAGTCGCTACTCCTCCCCGAGCCTTCAGGCGGTGGACATTTTGGACATTTGGCATCACTACGCCAAAGAATCTTGTGAGTTCATGCGAGGGTTGGGGCTAAAGTCGGGGTTGCCCCTCGTCTCCGTAAGAGAGAACTCCTGGACCGGATCCGGGTCATTGACCAGGCACCTGATGCTTCCGGCCTTACCCCTAAAGAGTGGCTTCAATGCTACACCCTTGAGGCATCCCTTATGGAGGTTTTCAAGGGCTACCAGAGTTATTCTGGTAGCAGTGAAGCCTTTAGAATTCTCTTTTGAATGGTGATGCCAACACAACCTATTTCTCAAAGAAGGCGGATGTGCTCCATCATGTACATGTGTGCAGACGATGGCCTCATGGAGGAGGTTGGACATCTCTATCCACATTTATTCCTTCTATAAGGAGCTCTTCTAAGTAGAACCATAATCCAGGGTTGCATTGATCTTGGACCGCCTGGCATGCAGATGCCTTGGTCTTGGCCACTAAGGATGTGGATCTCGCCCTCCAATTCTCGGCTAAGGATGTGGGCCAAGTTATCATGGAGATGAAGGACAATTTTGCTCCTGGTCCGGATGGCTTTCATGTCACCTTCTTCCAAAAATTCTGGAACCATATCAAGTCGGTGATCATGTCGATGTTCCAGGAGTTTTATACTAGCACGCGTTGATATGTCTCACTTAAACTTTGTCGTGATAACCCTAATCCCCAAGATAGTAGGGGCACAGATATCATGCACTTTAGACCGGTCATGGTAATCAATACCTTCCAACAGAATAAATGTGTGATGGAGAGGAGAGATGATAGTGAGGGGATATATACCTGCGGTTGAGCTTCGGGCGGCAGTGGTCGTTGGCGGTGCTTGGAAGCGGGTGAATGCACTACAAAAAAAGACACATCCGACATTTTGGCCCAAATGACTTTTTCCCTGTCATGGTTATGACACTTCTATGATGATAATTGTGACAAAAACATGTATCATCATAGATGTGGTGGGCTCTTACTTCTATGGAAAAAAATCATGACAGAAAATGGGCTTTTCATCCTGGGCGGGCTGGGGACGCACGTGTATGACATTCTTTGGGCCGTCCATGACATAAAAAATCATGGTAGAAGTGAGGGCGATGAAATTTTTGTGCAGTTCCCGGTTACAGTGGGTGGTCCGGGCCAAGCGATGTAGTGTGGTTGCGCGTTTCTCTCGTACGTGCGATTGCTGTGCGAGGCGCTCGCTAACTGAACCTGAGTGAGACGTTCGCTTACTAAACCCGAGCAATTGATCGATCCCACTACGTACTGAAGCCGATCGATCGCTTCGCTGCTAACTAAACCGAGCGGTTCCTTCGCTGGTGCTGCTAACTGAACCCGAGCAATTGATCACTGCTGCTGTTTACTAATGTTAGGGAACGTAGCATACAATTTCAAAAAAATTCCTACGATCACGCAAGATCTACCTAGGAGGTGCATAGCAACGAGACAGGGAGAGTGTGTCCACGTACCCTCGTAGACCGAAAGCGGAAACGTTAGGTTAATGCGGTTGATGTAGTCGAACGTCTTCACGATCCAACCGATTCAAGTACCGAACGTACGGCACTTCCATGTTCAGCATGATGACGTCCCTCGAGCTCTTGATCCAATAGAGGGTCGAGGGAGAGTTTCGTCAGCACGATAGTGTGGTGACGGTGTTCATGATGTGATCCTCACAGGACTTCGCCTAAGCACTACGACAAATGTTGGGGAACGCAGTAATTTCAAAAAAAATCCTACGCGCACGTAAGATCTATCATGGTGATGCATAGCAACGAGAGGGGAAGAGTGTTGTCCACGTACCCTCATAGACCATAAGCGGAAGCGTTATTACAACGCGGTTGATGTAGTCTTACGTCTTCACGATCCGACCGATCCTAGTACCGAAAGTACGGTACCTCTGTGATCTGCACACGTTCAGCTCGGTGATGTCCCACGAACTCTTGATCCAGCTGAGTGTCGATGGAGAGCTCTGTCAGAACGACGGCATGATAACGGTGATGATGATGCTACCGGAACAGGGCTTCGCCTAAGCACCGCTACAATATGACCGAGGTGGATTATGGTGGAGGGGGCACCGCACACGGTTAAGGGATCAATGATCAACTTGTGTGTCTATAGGGTGCCCCCTGGCCATGTATATAAAGGATGAAGGGAGGAGGAGGCCGGCCCTCATAGGGCGCGCCCAAAGTGTGGAGTCCTACTAGGACCCCCTAGTCCTAGTAGGATTCCACCTCCAACATGGAATAGGAAAAAGGGAAGGGAGAAGGAGAAGGAAGGAAGGGGCGCCCCCTTTCCCTAGTCCAATTCGGACCAATCCATGGGGAAGGGGTGCGGCCACCCTTGAGGCCTTTCTCCCATTTCCCGTAAGGCCCATTAAGGCCCAATACGAATTCCCGTAACTCTCCGGTACTCCGAATAATACCCGAATCACTCGGAACCTTTCCGATGTCCATATATAGCTTTCCAGTATATCGATCTTTACGTCTTGACCATTTCGAGACTCCTCGTCATATCCCCAATCTCACCCGGGACTCCGAACAAACTTCGGTCATGAAATCACATAACTCATAATACAAATCGTCACAGAGAGTTAAGCGTGCGGACCCTACGGGTTGGAGAACTATGTAGACATGACCGAGACTCATCTCTGGTCAATAACCAATAGCGGAACCTTGATGCTCATATTGGTTCCTACATATTCAATGAAGATCTTTATCGGTCAAACCGCATACCAACATGCGTTGTTCCCTTTGTCATCGGTATGTTACTTGCCCGAGCTTCGATCGTCGGTATCTCAATACCTAGTTCAATATCGTTACCGGCAAGGCTCTTTACTCGTTCCGTAATGTATCATCCCGCAACTAACTCATTAGTCACATTGCTTGCAAGGCTTATAGTGATGTGCATTATCGAGAGGGCCTAGAGATACCTCTCCGATAGACGGAGTGAAAAATCATAATCTCGATCTATGCCAACTCAACAAACACCATTGGAGACACCTGTAGAGCATATTTATAATCAACCGGTTACGTTGTGACGTTTGATAGCACACAAGGTGTTCCTCCGGTACTCGGGAGTTGTATAATCTCATAGTCAGAGGAACATGTATAAGTCATGAAGAAAGCAGTAGCAATAAAACTGAACGATCATTATGCTAAGCTAACGGATGGGTCTTGTCCATCACATCATTCTCTAATGATGTGATCCCGTTTATCAAATGACAACACATGTCCATGGCTAGGAAACTTAACCATCTTTGATTAACGAGCTAGTCAAGTAGAGGCATACTAGGGACACTTTGTTTGTCTATGTATTCACACATGTACTATGTTTCCGGTTAATACAATTCTAGCATGAATAATAAACATTTATCATGATATAAGGAAATATAAATAACAACTTTATTATTGCCTCTAGGGCATATTTCCTTTAGTCTCCCACTTGCACTAGAGTCAATAATCTAGTTCACATCGTCATGTGATTTAACACCAATAGTTCACATCTCCATGTGACTAACACCCAAAGGGTTTACTAGAGTCAATAATCTAGTTCACATCGCTATGTGATTAACACCCAAAGAGTGATCATGTTTTGCTTGTGAGAGAAATTTAGTCAACGGGTCTGCCACATTCAGAGCCGTATGTATTTTGCAAATTTTCTATGTCTACAATGCTTTGCATGGAGCTACTCTAGCTAATTGCTCCCACTTTCAATATGTATCTAGATCGAGACTTAGAGTCATCCAGATCGGTGTCAAAGCTTGCATCGACATAACTCTTTACGACGAACTCTTTGTCACCTCCATAACCGAGAAACATTTCCTTATTCCACTTAGGATATTTTTGACAGCTGTCTAGTGATCCACTCCTAGATCACTATTGTACCCTCTTGACAAACTTATGGTGAGGTACACAATAGGTCTGGTACACAGCATAGCATACTTTCTAGAACCTATGACTGAGGCATAGGGAATGACTTTTCGTTCTCTTTCTATTTTGTGCCGTCGTCGGGTTTTGAGTCTTTACTCAACTTCACACCTTGCAACACAGGCAAGAACTCCTTCTTTGACTGTTCCATTTTGAACTACTCCAAAATCTTGTCAAGGCATGTACTCATTGAAAATATATCAAGTGTCTTGATCTATCTCTATAGATCTTGATGCTCAATATGTAAGTAGCTTCACCGAGGTATTTCTTTGAAAAACTCCTTTCAAACACTCCTTTATGCTTTCCAGAAAATTATACATTATTTCTGATCAACAATATGTCATTCACATATACTTATCAAAAATGTTGTAGTGCTCCCACTCACTTTCTTGTAAATACAGGCTTCACCACAAGTCTGTATAAAACCATATGCTTTGATCACTTTATCAAAGCATATATTCCAACTCCGAGATGCTTGCAGCTAGTCCATAGATGGATCGCTGGAGCTTGCTCACTTTTTTAGCACCTTTAGGATCGACAAAACCTTTTTGGTTGCATCATATACAACTCTTCTTTAAGAAATCCATTTAACGAATGCAGCTTTGACATCCATTTGCCAGATTTCATAAAATGCGGCAACTGCTAACATGATTTGGACATACTTTTAAGCATCAATACGAGTGAGGAAATCTCATGGTAGTCAACACCTTGAACTTGTCGAAAACATTTTATGACAATTCAAGCTTTGTAGATAGTAACACTACTATCAGTGTCCGTCCTCCTCTTGAAGATCCATTTATTCTGAATGGCTCACCGATCATCGGGCAAGTCAATCAAAGTCCATACTTTGTTCTCATACATGGATCCCATCTCAGGTTTCATGGCCTTAAGCCATTTCACGGAATTTGGGCTCATCATCGCTTCCTCATAGTTTGTAGGTTCGTCATGGTCTAGTAACATGACTTCCAGAACAGGATTACCGTACCACTCTAGTGCGGATCTTACTCTGGTTGACCTACGAGGTTCGGTAGTAACTTGATCTGAAGTTTCATGATCACTATCATTAACTTCCTCACAAATTGGTGTAGGAATCACTGGAACTGAATTCTGTGATGAACTACTTGCCAATTTGGGAGAAGGTACAATTACCTCATCAAGTTCTACTTTCCTCCCACTCACTTCTTTCGAGAGATACTTCTTCTCTAGAAAGGATCCATTCTTAGCAACGAATATCTTGCCTTTGGATCTGTGATAGAAGGTGTACCCAATAGTTTCCTTTGGGTATCCTATGAAGACACATTTCTCCGATTTGGGTTCGAGCTTATCAGGTTGAAACTTTTTCACATAAGAATTATAGCCCCAAAGTTTAAGAAACGACAAATTAGGTTTCCTGCTAAACCACAGTTCATACGGTGTCGGCTCAACGGATTTAGATGGTGCCCTATTTAACGTGAATGCAGCTGTCTCTAATGCATAACCCCAAAACAATAGTGGTAAATCGGTAAGAGACATCATAAATCACACCATATCTAATAAAGTACGGTTACAACGTTCGGAGACACCATTACGCTATGGTGTTCCAGGTGGCGTGAGTTGTGAAACTATTCCACAGTTTTAAATGAAGGCCAAACTCGTAACTCAAATATTTGCCTCCGCGATCAGATCGTAGAAACTTTATTTTCTTGTTACGATGATTTTCCACTTCACTCTGATATTCTTTGAACTTTTCATACGTTTCAGACTTGTGTTTCATCAAGTAGATATACCCATATCTGCTCAAATAATCTGTGAAGGTCAGAAAATAATGATACCCGTCGCGAGCCTCAACAGTCATCGGATCACATACATCAGTATGTATTATTTCCAATAAGTCAGTTGCTCGCCCCATTGTTCCGGAGAACGGAGTTTTAGTCATCTTGCCCATTAGGCATGGTTTGCAAGCATCAAGTGATTCATAATCAAGTGATTCCAAAAGCCCATCAGCACGGAGTTTCTTCATGCGCTTTACACCAATATGACCTAAACGGCAGTGCCATAAATAAGTTGTACTATCATTATTAACTTTGCATCTTTTGGCTTCAATATTATGAATATGTGTATCACTACAATCGAGATCCAACAAACCATTTTCATTGGGTGTATGACCATAGAAGGTTTTATTCATGTAAACAGAACAACAATTATTCTCTAACTTAAATGAATAACCGTATTGCAATAAACATGATCAAATCATATTCATGCTCAATGCAAACACCAAATAACATTTATTTAGGTTCAACACTAATCCCGAAAGTATAGGGAGTGTGCGATGATGATCATATCAATCTTGGAACTAATTCCAACACACATCATCACTTCACCCTTAACTAGTTTTTGTTCATTCCGCAACTCCCGTTTCGAGTTACTACTCTTAGCAACTGAACCAGTATCAAATACTGAGGAGTTTCTATAAACACTAGTAAAGTACACATCAATAACATGTATATCAAATATAATTTTGTTCACTTTGCCATCCTTATTATCCGCCAAGTAGCTAGGGCAGTTCCACTTCCAGTGACCATTTCATTTGCAGTAGAAGCACTCGGATCCAGGCTTGGGTCTAGCTTTGGGCTTCTTCGTGGGAGCAGCAACTTGCTTGCTATTCTTCTTTGAAGTTCCTCCTTCTTTTCCTTTTCCCTTTTCTTGAAACTAGTGGTCTTGTTAACCATCAACACTTGATGCTATTTCTTGATTTCTACCTTCGCCGATTTTAGCATCGCAAAGAGCTTGGGAATTACTTTCGTCATCCCTTGCATATTATAGTTCATCACTAAGTTCTAGTAACTTGGTGATAGTGACTAGAGAACTTTGTCAATTACTATATTATCTGGAAGATTAACTCCCACTTGATTCAAGCAATTGTAGTACCCAAACAATCTGAGCACATGCTCACTGGTTGAGCTATTCTCCTCCATTTTGTAGGCAAAGTACTGTCAGAGGTCTCCTACCTCTCGACATGGGCATGAGTATGAAATACCAATTTCAACTCTTAGAACATCTTATATGCTCTATGGCGTTCAAAATCATTTTTGAAGTCCCGGTTCTAAGCCGTAAAGCATGGTGCACTAAATTATTAAGTAGTCATCATACCGAGCTTTGTCAAACGTTCATAACGTCTACATGTACTCCTGCAATAGTTATGTCACCTAGCGGTGCATCAAGGACATAATTATTCTGTGCAGCAACGAGGATAATCCTCAGATCACGGATCCAATCCGCATCATCCCTACTATCATCTTTCAACATAGTTTTCTCTAGGAACATATCTTAAATAAAATGGGGAAGCTATACGCGAGCAATTGATCTACAACATAGATATGCAAATACTATCAGGACTAAGTTCATGATAAATTTAAGTTCAATTAATCATATTACTTAAGAACTCCCACTTAGATAGACATCCCTCTAATCATCTAAGTGATCACGTGATCCATGTCAACTAAACCATGTCCGATCATCATGTGAGATGGAGTAGTTTTCAATGGTGAACATCACTATGTTGATCATATCTACTATATGATTCACGCTCGACCTTTCGGTCTCAGTGTTCCGAGGATACATCTGCATATGCTAGGCTCCTCAAGTTTAACCCGAGTATTTCTGCGTGTGCAAAATCTGGCTTGCACCCGTTGTATATGAACGTAGAGCTTATCACACCCGACCATCACGTGGTGTCTCGGCACGACAAACTTTGGCAACGGTGCATACTCAGGGAGAAGACTTGTACCTTGAAATTTAGTGAGAGATCATCTTATAATGCTACCATCAATCAAGCAGAATAAGATGCACAAAGGATAAACATCACATGCAATCAATATAAGTGATATGATATGGCCATCATCATCTTGTGCGTGTGATCTCCATCTCCAAAGCACCGTCATGATCACCATCGTCACCGGCTTGACACCTTGATCTCCATCGAAGCATCGTTGTCGTCACGCTAATTATTGCCTCCATGACTATCGCTATCGCTTAGTGATAAAGTAAAGCAATTACATGGTGATTGAATTTCATACAATAAAGTGACAACCATATGGCTCCTACCAGTTGCCGATAACTGTGTTACAAAACATGATCATCTTATACGATAAAATTTAACATCATGTCTTGACCATATCACATCACAACATGCCCTGCAAAACACAAGTTAGACGTCCTCTACTTTGTTGTTGCAAGTTTTACGTGGCTGCTACGGGCTGAGCAAGAACCATTCTTACCTACCCATCAAAACCACAACGATATTTCGTCAATTTAGTGTTGTTTTAATCTTCAATAAGGACCGGGCGTAGTCACACTCGGTTCAACTAAAGTTGGAGAAACTAACACCTGCCAGCCACCTGTGTGCGAAGCAGCTCAGTAGAACCAGTCTCATGTAAGCGTACGCATAATGTCGGTCCGTGCCGCTTCATCCAACAATACCGCCGAACCAAAGTATGATATGCTGGTAAGCAGTATGACTTGTATCGCCCACAACTCACTTCTGTTCTACTCGTGCATATAACATCTACGCATAAACCTGGCTCGGAAGCCTCTCTTGGGGAACGCAGTAATTTGAAAAAAATTCCTACGCGCACGTAAGATCTATCATGGTGATGCATTGCAATGAGAGGGGAAGAGTGTTGTCCACGTACCCTCGTAGACCGTAAGCGGAAGCGTTATTACAACACGGTTGATGTAGTCGTACTGATGGAGTCACGTACCTAGGGTAGGGTCACAGACCTGTTCTAAGTACCCTGCCCGAGGACAACCTTAGAAGAGATCACCTTCCAGTCGACCTACGAGGGACTCACTCGACTGACTTGAAGGACTCGACCACCAGAAGGTCGAGAGGCACTCTGCACTGCAACGGCCTGTAATTAAGTAGATATTACGATAGTAAAGACACTTTATGTGGGGCGTTACCTGTAACGCCCCGGACTTAATACACCTTAAACCCTTCATTACGTGGGCTGGCTGGGGTCCTGGCGCACTCTATATAAGCCACCCCCCTCCACAGGTAGAAGGGTTTGGCACCTTGTAATCCATATACACATAATCCACTCGACCGCCTCCGGGCTCCGAGACGTAGGGCTTTTACTTCCTCCGAGAAGGGCCTGAACTCGTACATCTCTTGTGTTTACAACCTCTCCATAGCTAGGACCTTGCCTCTCCATACCTACCCCCCACTCTACTGTCAGACTTAGAACCACGACAGTTGGCGCCCACCGTGGGGCAGGTGTTTTAGCGATTTGGTGGAGAAGTTGCGATTCTTCCGAGTACTTTCATCATGGTGGCTGCTGGAGTTTTGGTCGAGGGTCGAGAGATCCGTCTCGGTGCTCTCACCTTCATCGCCGACGACTCCGCCTGGCCCCAGGAGGCTCCACTCGACGTCGATGCGTTCCCCGTCCGCGGTGCGACGCATTTTCGCGCATGTGTCCGCGCCGTTCTACTGCGGCAACCGTCGACCCCGTATCGGTCGACTCCCCCGTCGGCCACCCTCCCGGTCTCCCGCCAGTGTAAGCGCTCGGGCCGGTCGAGGCTTCAGCGGTGGGTGAGGCACGCGGTGGCTCGCCAGATGGCCACCACCCAAGTTGCGGCAATCGAGCCCGACGAATCTCTCTACGGCCTGTTCGATCTGTCGACTGGCTCCGTAGAGACTGCATCCGAGTGTGATAGCAGTGATCCAGCGGCGGAAATCCTGATGGTCGACGGGCCCCGCAGTCCCCCTGGCTTCGCCCGTGATGGTGGGGCAGGCGACGGAGGCGACCCCGCACGAGACCACGAAGAGTACCAGCCCGAGCCACTCGACTCTCTGCAAAGAGAGGAACTTTGCCGCAGGAACGTGGATGCCCTGCGTACTCCCATCGCAGGAGAAACCCCCGAGGCTCGCGCCTTGGAGGAGGCGCGTTTGGCCAATTTGGCCGAACGCACTCGACTGGAGAATCTTCAGCGAGCACTCGACGAGCGCGCGCGGCAACGAGTTCCCGACACCAGTCGACGTCAACTCTTCCCGCCGACTCAGGAATATTGAACCCCAGTCCAGAATTTAGCAGCTGCGACCCATATTGCAGAGTCCATCCAGCCCTCTCAGTCGGAAGCTGGCAGAGGCTTGATGCAGATCAGGGATCTGCTCCGGGCAGCAGGCGACCAGAATTCGGCCGTATCGCAGTCGCGCAACAGAATTCAGAGTCGATCCGTCGCTGCAAATACTGTTCAGTTGGCTCACAGCCCCAGATTGCCTCCGCGGCGTGAAGGGCGCGAGAATCGGCGAGACCAATATGGAGACCGACACGACCGAGATGATAGGCGTCGAGTGCCCAATTCCCCTCCGAGGGGTGGGTCTTACGCTCCTCGGCAGCAAGATGACAGACATCAGCTCAGTGCGGGGCGAAGAGTTCCAGTCGACCCTAGAGAACCAGGCTTCGACGCGCGATCCATTATCGTGCAGGGCTTGGTCGACCGGAACAGAGCCCATCGAGGTGGACTCGACAGAGATGCGCCCTTCAGCCGAGCTATCAGAGCCGCAGTGATCCCTCCCAATTTCAGGTTGGCAACAGGAGTCAGCAAGTTCACTGGTGAGTCTAAGCCTGAAACTTGGCTTGAGGACTACTGAGTGGCAGTTCAGATTGGTGGTGGGAACGACGAGGTGGCCATGAAGCATTTGCCCCTCATGTTGGAAGGTTCTGCCAGGGCATGGTTGACTCAATTACCTCCTAGCAGCATTTACACTTGGGAAGATCTGTCCCGAGTGTTCATCAGAATGTTTGAAGGAACTTGCAAGCGACCGGCTGGATTGACGGAGCTGCAAGTCTGCGTGCAGAAGACCAATGAGACCCTCATGGAGTATATTCAGAGATGGATCACTTTGCACCATACTGTGGAGAATGTGTCTGATCATCAGGCAGTCTGCGCCTTTAAGGATGGTGTCAAGAACAGAGAATTGAGTTTGAAATTTGGTCGAACCGGTGACATGACCTTGAGTCGGATGATGGAGATTGCTACCAAGTACGCCAACGGCAAAGAAGAAGACCGACTCCGAAGCGGCAAGCACAAGCCGAGTCAGTCGGAAAAGGGAAACACCAGTCAGAAACAGAAGCGGAAGGCTGAACCGGCAGCTCCTGGGGAGGCTCTGGCCGTGACTCAGGGAAAGTTTAAAGGGAAACCAAAAGGATCCTGGAACCCTAAGAAGGTAAAGGATAAAGAAGGGAACGACGTGATGGATATGCTGTGTCACATCCACATGAAGAAAGACGAAGAGGGGAATATCATCTACCCGAAGCATACCAGTCGCCAATGTCGACTCCTGATCCAGCAGTTTCAGGGAAAACAGTCTAAAGACAAGGAGAAGGAGTCGGACAAGGCCGAAGACAAGGAGGACAGTGAGGAAGGATATCCGCATATCAACTCCACTCTGATGATCTTTGCAGATGTGGAAAGCAAGAGTCGATTGAAAGTTATTAACCGTGAGGTGAACATGGTTGCCCCAGCAAAAGCAAATTATCTGAGATGGTCCCAAACACCCATCACATTCGACCAATCTGATCACCCGACTCATATTGCCACCCCTGGGAGGCAAGCTTTGGTGGTCGATCCAGTTGTCGAAGGCACTCGACTGACAAAAGTGCTGATGGACGGTGGTAGTGGGCTGAATTTGTTGTATGCAGACACACTGAAAGGAATGGGCATTCCGATGTCCCGACTGAGCACCAGTAACATGAGCTTTCATGGAGTTATACCAGGGAAGAAAGCCGAGTCACTCGGTCAAATAGCTCTGGACGTGGTGTTTGGTGATTCGAAACATTTTCGCAAAGAGAAGTTGACGTTTGAGGTCGTGGATTTTCAGAGTGCATATCATGCCATTTTGGGGAGACCAGCTTATGCACGGTTCATGGCTCGACCATGTTACGTGTACCTCAAATTGAAGATGCCCGGCCCCAAAGGAGTGATCACTATCACCGGTGATCGGAAAAAGGCAGAAGAGTGCTTTCAGAAGGGCTCAAAGATTGCTGATTCCCAGGTGACAGCGGTCGAGTTCGAAGAATACAAGCAAAACGCAGATCCGAGTGACTTGTTGCGATCCAAGAAACCTGCCACAGAATCTGCATTTCAGTCGTCCGGTGAGACGAAGCCTGTTCACATTCACCCGACCGACCCCGATGCAGCTCCGACCCACATCTCCACGACACTCGACCCGAAATAGGAAGAAGCGCTCATCCAGTTCCTCCGTGAGAACTGGGACATTTTTGCATGGAAGCCCGCTGACATGCCAGGTGTTCCCAGGGGACTGGCTGAGCATCGCCTAAGAGTCGACTCATCTGCAAAACCAGTCAAAGAGCATCTTCGGCGGTCCGCCGTCCAGAAGAGAAAAGCCATTGGTGAGGAAGTGGCTCGACTGTTAGCGGCAGGATTTATCCGAGAGATATACCACTCCGAGTGGCTCGCTAATGTCGTCATGGTTCCTAAGAAGGACAAATCACTCCGAATGTGCATTGATTTCAAGCACATCAACCGGGCCTTCCCGAAAGATCATTTTCCTCTCCCTCGCATAGATCAAATTGTTGACTCGATCGCGGGATGCGAGAGATTGTGTTTTCTAGACGCCTACTCCGGGTACCACCAGATCCGTCTGTACGGACCCAACGAGGTAAAAACAGCTTTCATCACTCCATTCGGGTGCTTCTGCTATATCACCATGCCATTCGGCCTCAAGAATGCCGGAGCCACATTTATGCGAATGATTCAGAAGTGTCTACTCACTCAAATCAGTCGGAATGTGGAAGCGTATATGGATGATATCGTCGTCAAGTCACGAAAAGGTTCCGACCTGCTCGCTGACCTCGCCGAAACATTTGCCAACCTCAGAAGGTATGATATCAAGCTCAATCCATCAAAGTGCACATTCGGAGTTCCTGGTGGCAAGTTACTCGGTTTTCTCGTTTCCGAGCGAGGGATCGACGCTAATCCAGAGAAGATCAGCACTATTCTCTGAATGAAACGCCCTGTGTGAGTGCACGATGTCCAGAAGCTTACTGGATGCTTGGCCGCATTAAGTCGATTCATCTCACGACTCGGTGAAAAGGCATTGCCTCTTTACCGACTGATGAAGAAGGCAGACAAGTTCGAGTGGACTCCAGAAGCTGATGCAGCGTTTGCCGAACTAAAAGCTCTGCTCTCCACCCAGCCGATGCTTGCTGCTCCAATCAGCAAAGAGCCTTTGTTGCTTTATATCGCAGCCACAGGACAAGTCGTCAGTACTGTGCTTACGGTCGAGCGGGAAGAAGAAGGAAAAGCTTTCAAAGTTCAGCGCCCAGTGTATTATTTGTCTGAAGTCTTGACTCCATCCAAGCAAAGATATCCTCATTATCAGAAGCTTGTGTATGGAATATACATGACCACAAAGAAGGTTGCTCATTATTTCTCTGTTCATTCCATCACAGTCGTCAGCGACGCTCCACTATCAGAGATCTTGCACAACAGAGATGCAACTGGTCGAGTGGCTAAATGGGCGATTAAACTTCTTCCCCTTGATATCAAGTTTGAGGCAAAGAAAGCCATTAAGTCCTAGGCAATAGCAGATTTCCTTGCCGAGTGGATTGAACAGCAGCAGCCGACTGAAGTTCACTCGGAACATTGGACCATGTTCTTTGATGGCTCTAAGATGTTGAATGGTTCCGGTGCTGGGGTTGTCCTGGTTTCCCCCAGAGGAGATAAGCTCAGATATGTGCTCCAGATTCACTTTGATTCCTCCAACAATGAGGCAGAATATGAGGCCCTCTTATACGGATCGCGCATGGCCATTTCACTCGGCGTCCGTCGCCTGATGGTCTATGGCGACTCGGATTTAGTGGTCAACCAAGTGATGAAGGAGTGGGACGTGAGAAGCCCAGCCATGACTGGATACTGCAGTGCAGTGAGGAAGCTGGAAAAGAAGTTCGAGGGGTTGGAGCTCCATCATATACCCCGACTGAAAAATCAAGCAGCTGATGATCTAGCAAAGATAGGTTCCAAGAGAGAAGCCATTCCGAGTGGTGTGTTCTTGGAGCATATACACACTCCGTCAGTCAAAGAAGATCCTTTCACCGAAGAAGCTCCACAGCCCAAGAGTGCCACAGATCCGACTGAGGTTGAAGTCCCAGCAGTGGTCGACTTGGTCATGGAGGTCTTGGTGGTCATTCCCGACTGGACAGTTCCATATATCGCGTATATCCTGAGAAAAGAGCTCCTGGAGGATGAGGAAGAGGCTCGACAGATCGTCCGTCGATCTAAAGCTTTTACCGTAATCAAAGGACAGTTATACAGAGAAAGCGCGACTGGAGTTGGCCAGAAGTGCATAACACCAGAAGAAGGTCGAATCATCCTTAATGATATCCACTCGGGAACCTGTGGTCATCATGCGTCCTCTCGGACCATCGTGGCCAAAGCATACCGAGCCGGATTTTACTGGCCAAAGGCGAATGAGATGGCAAAGGAAATAGTGGATAAGTGCGAAGGATGTCAGTTCTACTCGAATATGTCACACAAGCCTGCATCAGCTCTGAAGACCATTCCACTCGTCTGGCCTTTCGCAGTATGGGGGTTGGACATGGTCGGTCCTTTGAGAACAGGTCGAAGTGGCTTCACGCATGTACTGGTGGCAGTCGACAAGTTCACCAAGTGGATTGAGGCTAAACCAATCAAGAACCTTGACGCCGGTGCTGCTGTTAGCTTCATCAGGGAACTGATATTCAGATATGGAGTCCCGCACAGCATCATTACGGATAATGGGTCGAACTTTGACTCGGAGGAATTCAGAGATTTCTGTAACTCTCAAGGCACACGAGTCGACTACGCTTCAGTCGCCCATCCGCAGTCGAATGGACAAGCAGAGCGAGCCAATGGCCTGATTCTCAAGGGATTGAAACCCCGACTGATGCGTGATCTCAAGCATGCAGCTGGAGCTTGGGTCGACGAACTTCCCTCGGTGCTTTGGGGACTGCGGACCACACCTAATCGGTCGACCGGAAGAACTCCGTTCTTCTTGGTCTACGGAGCTAAAGCAGTCTTGCCGAGTGATCTTCTCCACAATGCTCCTCGAGTTGAAATCTACAACGAAGCAGAAGCTGAACAAGCGCGGCAGGACGCAGTCGACCTTTTAGAGGAAGAAAGGGAGATGGCTCTGATCCGGTCGACCATCTACCAACAAGATTTGCGTCGTTTCCACGCCAGAAATGTGAGGGGTCGAGCCTTCCAGGAAGGAGATTTAGTTCTTCGAGTGGATCAGAAGAAACAACACAAGCTTGCTCCTTCTTGGGAAGGACCCTTCATCGTTACCAAAGTTCTCCACAACGGGGCGTACCGTCTTTACAACGTCGAACATAATATCGACGAGCCCCGAGCTTGGAATGCGGAACTACTTCGCCCATTTTACACTTAAGTTTAATCACTCGGATGAGTTGCAATAAAGTACTTCTATAGTTCATGGGTCTCAAAATAATAGTGTCATAGTTCCTCCATAATTTTTGTCACTTTTTATTTTGTCCAATAAAATTTTCTCCTCAGTGGGTGACTTAGCCGCGAATCCGTTTCGCCTAAGTTTGTAAAAATCCTACCGAGTGGTGAGCCAGACTCCCACTCAGAGGCTTAGTTGCGAATCCGTTTCGCCTAAGATTAAATAAAATCCTACCGAGTGGTAAGCCAGACTTCCACTCGGAGGCTTAGCTGCGAATCCGTTTCGCCTAAGATTAAATAAAATCCTACCGAGTGGTAAGCCAGACTTTCACTCGGAGGCTTAGCTGCAGTCCCAGTACTCGCCTAAGTTATGAAAATCCTACCGAGTGAAGAGCAAACCTCTCACTCGGGGGCTTAGCTGCAGCCTAGTGCTCGCCTAAGATATAGAAATCCTACCGAGTGAAGAGCAAACCTCTCACTCGGAGGCTTAGCTGCAGCCCAGTGCTCGCCTAAGATATAGAAATCCTACCGAGTGAAGAGCAAACCTCTCACTCGGAGACTTAGCTGCAGCCCAGTGCTCGCCTAAGATATAGAAATCCTACCGAGTGAAGAGCAAACCTCTCACTCGGGGGCTTAGCTGCAGTCCAAGTACTCGCCTAAGATATAAAAATCCTACCGAGTGAAGAGCAAACCTCTCACTCGGGGGCTTAGCTGCAGCCCAGTGCTCGCCTAAGATATAAAAATCCTACCGAGTGAAGAGCAAACCTCTCACTCGGAGGCTTAGCTGCAGCCCAGTGCTCGCCTAAGATATAAAAATCCTACCGAGTGAAGAGCAAACCTCTCACTCGGGGGCTTAGCTGCAGTCCAAGTACTCGCCTAAGTTATGAAAATCATACCGAGTGAAGAGCAAACCTCTCACTCGAGGGCTTAGCTGCAGCCCAGTGCTCGCCTAAATGGATTAAGGAATAAGTCGACTGCAGTGAGCGTCTTGCTTTGAGCCTGCAAAAGACATTTCGAGCCAAAAGCAATCATATTCAAACACCAAGTTCAAGTTGGGATCGATTCCAAAAGGAACCAAAAGTGCTCAGGCACTAAGCCTGTTAAAGTTTATCGGTTGCAACTACACTCGGCATACCGAGGCAAATTTAAAGCGTCAAGCTTAGAAGAAGTTTTTTACCCCTCCTGTGGAGGGCTGGAAGGTGCAACAAACTCATCAAGATCAATTCCATCTGCGATCCGAGTGGCAGCAGCAAGGAAAGTTTCCATAAAGGACCTGAAGTCGTGTTTCTTGGTGATGGCCACCCGGAGGGCCGCCAGCTTGTCTTCTCGCGCATCTTTGCAGTGGACTCGGGCCAGACACAGAGCAACATATGCACCGCACCGAGCCGAGGACTTTTTCCACTCCTGCACTCGACCAGGGACTGTGTTCAAGCGAGCCATCAGCGACTCGAGGTCGTTCTGGAGTGTCTCCCCAGGCCAGAGCGTTGAGTCGATGCGAGATGTGGCGACCTTCAGCCTTGCAAGATAGTCCACGACAGCTGCAACACGGGACTCCAGTCGGAAAACATTCATGGCAACTTCGTTGTTCACCGGAGAATTGACGGGGTCAAGGTTTGGTTCCAGCCGGCTAGTTTCTTCTTCAAAGTTTTGACAAAATTCTGCAAGGACGACCACCGAGTCAAGGCAATGGTCGAATGGAAAAACCACGGTTGGAAATGATTGCCGAGCATAGAGATTTACCTTCAAGCATAAGAAACAGCTTCTTGGCAAGACCATTCAGGAAGGCCTCCAGATCTTTTTTCTTCCCAAGAGCAGCTTTCAGATTGGTATTTTCTTGCTCAAGCTTTGCAACTGAAGCTAACTTCTCGTCGACAAGCTTGATCTTCTCATCTAGTTCAAGGTCTTTCTTCCGTTGGGCCTCCCTCACCTTACCTGCAAGTTACAGCAAGATCAGATTTTGAAACAAATGAAGGGAAAAAGCAGTCGTCAAGGTCTCACCAAACATACCTTCGGTCTCCTCCTTTGCCTTCGTCAGATTCTCCTGAACCAGTTTCAAATTCAGCTCGAGCTGAATGTGCTTGTTTTCCAGCTCAGAGTAGCGAGCCACAAGATCACAGGAGTTCTGCGAAGAACCAATCGACTAAATGTCAAATATAATTCACTTCCGAGTGAAAAAGGGAAAAATCACGCGTTTCTAAGACTACAGCCGAATACAAGCATTCGACCGTAGTCTCGGGGACTACACCCAGTGGGTGCACTCAGCGTGCCCCCACTAATCCTATTGAAGATAAAGTCGACCAGTCGACCTCAAAAAAGAGATATATTCTTTAAGACTGTAATCGACTGCCAGCAGTCGACCACAGTCTCGGGGACTACACCTAGTGGGTGCACTCAGCGTGCCCCCACCGGTTTGCGAAATCCATTCGACATAGTCGAATGACGGAAAGACTGAACTTATGAAGCCTAAGACCGACTGCCAGCAGTCGACCTTAGCCTTGGAGACAGAGTCGACCAGTCGACCGGTTTGCGAAATCCAGTCGCCATAGTCGAATGACGGAAAGACTGAAATTATAAAGCCTAAGGCCGACTGCCAGCAGTCGACCTTAGCCTTGGGGACTACACCCAGCGGGTGCACTCAGCGTGCCCCCGCTAACACGGAGTTTAACTCAACACACCCACTGGGTGACTACTATAAATTCTGGAAAGAAAAGTTTTTGATAGCATATCCTAACAGAACAAATGGTGGTCGACTGACCTGAACATTGCTTTGGAGGGCGGAACTGGCGTCGTAAGCTGCCTGGCTCGCATCCCGGATGGTCTTCAACTGCTCCATCATGATCCCTGCCTGGCGTATCGCCTCCTTCGCTGCGCCAGCTTGGTCCTCTGGGACGTGGTGCATCGTGAAGAGGAAGGGCTGCGGAGCACTCGTCAGTGGATCTGCGAAGGACACGGTGTGTCGAGTGGTGTTCTCCTCCTCCGCGACCAGAGTCTCAGGCACCGTCACATCCTGGGTCACCCTGCTGGCAGACGCTTTCCTACTCCTTCTGTACTTCAGCAGTTCCTCATCTTCATCATCATCAGGGAGAGTGATAACAACATTGGATGGAGCTACAGAAAAGAATCAGGATTAGATCATGAGTCAGTCGACTAAAGACGGTGTTAAGAGTATAGTACCAGGTTTTGAGGTTGCTGCGTCCTCCATCTCATGGTCGTCAGCCCGGGCCGAGGTCTCAGAAGTAGCAGCACTGCAACTCCAAAGAGTCAGTCGACTAACTCCAGCGCCAACCAGAGATAAAGTTCACACAAAACAAGAAGACTTAAGCAACACGATTACCCTGATATGGTGGGGATGGACACCTTCATCTTCGGCAGGTGCTTGGTCGGCTTCGACGGGGCCGCCCTGGGCTGCTTCGACGCCTTTTCAGTCGGCGCCGGAGAGGTGGTCCGAGGGCGCTTGGTCGACTGTGTAACAGTCGCAACCCCCTCTCCGCGTTCGGTCGCAGGGTCATGGACAAGTTTCGACCGCCTTTCCGAGCGCGGTGGTGCGACCTCCTCCTCCTCCTCCTCTTCCTCGCCCTCATCGTCATCATCATCATCGTCATCATCATCATCATCAGCCTCAGCAGTGTCCGAGTCCCACTCCTCCTCCTGGCTCTCGCCCCCGCTCGCTTCTCCCTCCTCGGTCGGAGCCTGTGCTCCATTGGGCATCGAGTACAGCTCAGTGAGGGCCTGATAGACATCAAGACAAAGATCAGTCGACCGATTAGCAGAGAAAACAGAAATAAATGTGACGAGAATACAATGGGAAGGGGAGCAGACATACCTTGTTTGGATCACTGTGGCAGTCGAGTGGAGGAATCCTTCTGGCTCCGCGAGGGTTATCTTTGTTCCCAGTAACAGCGGCCATCCACCTTTCCAGAGTGGTATCGTCGACTGTTTCTGGATTGACCCGAGTCACATCCTCAGTCCCGCAGTACAACCACATGCAATGGCTCCGGAACTGAAGAGGCTGGATTCGACGCCTAAGGAAAACCTCCAGGAGATCCATACCCGTCACTCCCTCCCGAACCAACTGAACTACGCGCTCCATCAGCATCTTCACGTCAGCTTTCTCCTCCGGAATCAACTTCAGAGAGGAGGGCTTGTTCACTCGGTCCATGGTAAATTGAGGGAGTCCACTCGACTGCCCCGACATCGACTGATCCTGGCAGTAGAACCAGGTCGACTGCCAGCCTCTGACTGACTCGGGAAATGTCATGGCTGGGAAGGTGCTCTTGTTCCTCACCTGGATCCCCAGACCTCCACACATTTGGACAACTCGGGTTCTTTCATCGCCTGGGCTCGCCTTCTTCACGGTTTGAGAGCGACACGTGAATATGTGCTTGAACAAGCCCCAATGCGGTCGACAGCCCAGAAAACTCTCACACATGGACACAAACGCGGCAAGATAGGCGATAGAATTCGGGGTGAAGTGGTGGAGTTGCACTCCAAAGAAGTTCAAGAAACCACGGAAGAAAATGCTCGGCGGCAAAGAGAATCCGCGGTCGACATGGGTAGCCAGAAGCACGCACTCACCCTCTTCCGGCTGGGGCTGCCACTCTTTCCCCGGAAGCCTCGCAGCTCCATGAGGGATCAGGCCCTCGTTGGCCATGTCGAGGAGATCCTTCTCCGTGATGGTCGACTGGATCCAATCTCCCTGGACCCAGCCTTTCGGCAGGCGAGATCTATACGAAGACCCGCCGCGGCTGGTGGATCTCCCCTTCGCCTTCTCCGTCGCCGACGCCTTCTTCGCGCGCTCCAGCGCCGCCGTCTTCTCCTTGACCATGGCTACCGGCGAGGCGCGTGAGGAGAAGTTGTGCGGAGGCGAGAGCATGCGCATTGGGCGGAGACGAAGGGAGCAGAGAGAGAATGCTGAGGCACTGTTCAAAAAACCCTCGCCGGGCGCATTTATAAGATCCCTTCCGAGTGGATGACAGGTGGGCCCGGTCGATCTAATCATATCCTGTAACAGTTGCGCAAGCATGATACGTGGCAAAAAAAGCGGCGCGGGAATCGAGGCGTCTATGCCCCATCCCATCCGAGCGCCGCGGTCCGCTCCGCTTCGCGCGCTCCCCCAAATTCTGTATCCCGCGAAATCCGCGGACGGTAGATCAGTCTGCCAGACGTGGGATTTCCTGCGATCCGTCGCTCGGAAATCAGCGAAGTCCAAAAAGATCACTCGACGAAGAAGAAGAATGGATCGAGTCGACTGAAGAAAAGTTGTTCACTATCAACAGAGAGAATTTTTTGGTTCAAAAACAACGCACAACCAGTATGCAAAAGCTAATTGGAAACAACATCAACTCCTTCATCACTCAAGCCTCAATCCATTCGGGGGCTAATGATGGAGTCACGTACCTAGGGTAGGGTCACAGACCTGATCTAAGTACCCTGCCCGAGGACACCCTTAGAAGAGATCACCTTCCAGTCGACCTACGAGGGACTCACTCGACTGACTTGAAGGACTCGACCACCAGAAGGTCGAGAGGCACTCTGCACTGCAACTGCCTGTAATTAAGTAGACTTTATGATAGTAAAGACACTTTATGTGGGGCGTTACAGGCTTAATACACCTTAAACCCTTCATTACATGGGCTGGCTGGGGTCTTGGCGCACTCTATATAAGCCACCCCCCTCCACAGGCAGAAGGGTTCGGCACCTTGTAATCCATATACACATAATCCACTCGACCGCCTCCGGGCTCCGAGACGTAGGGCTTTTACTTCCTCCGAGAAGGGCCTGAACTCGTACATCTCTTGTGTTTACAACCTCTCCATAGCTAGGACCTTGCCTCTCCATACCTACCCCCACTCTACTGTCAGACTTAGAACCACGACACGTACATCTTCATGATCTAACCAATCCTAGTACCAAAAGTATGGTACCTCCATGATCTGCACACGTTTAGCTCGGTGATGTCCCACGAACTCTTGATCCAGCTGAGTGTCGATGGAGAGCTTCGTCAGCATGACGGCGCGATGACGGTGATGATGATGCTACCGGAACAGGGCTTCGCCTAAGCACCGCTATGATATGACCGAGGTGGATTATGGTGGAGGGGGCACCGCACACGGCTAAGGGATCAATGGTCAACTTTTGTGTCTATGGGGTGCCCCTGGCCACGTATATAAAGATGAAGGGAGGAGGAGGCCGGCCCTCATAGGGCGCGCCCAAAGTGTGGAGTCCTACTAGGACTCTCTAGTCCTAGTAGGATTCCATCTCCCACATGGAATAGCAAAAAGGGAAGGGAGAAGGAGAAGGAAGGAAGGAGGCGCCCCCTTTCCCTAGTACAATTTGGACCAGTCCATGGGGAAGGGGCGCAACCACTGAGGGAGTCCTGGATTAGGGGGTGTTCGGATAGCCGGACTATACCTTCAGTCGGACTCCTGGACTATGAAGATACGAGATTGAAGACTTCGTCCCGTGTCCGGAAGGGACTTTCCTTGGCGTGGAAGGCAAGCTTGGCGATACAGATATGTAGATCTCCTACCATTGTAACCGACTTTGTGTAACCCTAACCCTCTCCGGTGTCTATATAAACCGGAGGGTTTTAGTCCATAGGACAACATACACAACAACAATCATACCATAGACTAGCTTCTAGGGTTTAGCCTCTCTGATCTCGTGGTAGATCTACTCTTGTACTACCCATATCATCAATATTAATCAAGCAGGACGTAGGGTTTTACCTCCATCGAGAGGGACTGAACCTGGGTAAAACTTCGTGTCCCTTGCCTCTTGTTACCATCTGGCCTAGACGCACAGTTCGGGACCCCTTACCCGAGATCCGCCGGTTTTGACACCGATATTGGTGCTTTCATTGAGAGTTCCTCTGTTTCGTCGCCGTCAGGCTCGATGGCTCCTACGATCATCAATAGCGATGCAGTCCAGGGTGAGACCTTCCTCCCCGGACAGATCTTCGTCTTCGGCGGCTTCGCACTACGGGCCAATTCACTTGGCTATCTAGAGCAGATCGAAAGCTATGCCCCTGGCGGTCAGGTCAGATTTGGAAGCTTAAACTACATGACTGACATCTGCGGGGACTTGATCTTCGACAGATTCGAGCCACTGCCGAGCGCGCCGCACTGTCACGACGAGCATGATCTAGCTCTGCCGCCGAACAGTGCCCTGAAGGCCGGACCCGCATCGGCTTCGACCCTTAATTCGGAGCCAACTGCGCCGATCGAGGATGGGTGGTTGGACGCCGCCTCAGGGGCTGCAATCCCAACGGCGATCGAGCCGAACATCAGCCTCGCACTCTGCGAGACTCATGACTCCAAGGAGCCGTACTCCTCTCTAGACTCCGAACCCTCCGTGCCCCTGCCGATCGAATCCGATTGGGCGCCGATCATGGAGTTTACTGCCGCGGACATCTTCCAGCACTCGTCTTTCGGCGATATTCTGAAGACACTAAAGTCTCTCTCTTTATCAGGAGAGCTGTGGCCGGACTACGGTCAGCAAGGTTGGGGTACGGGAGATGAAGAAATTCAAATCCCACCCACCACCCACTTTGTAGCCACTGTCGACAATTTAACCGACATGCTCGACTTCGACTCCGAAGACATCGACGGTATGGACGTTGATGAAGGAGAAGATGAAGAACCATCGCCGTTCGGGCCCTAGAAAGCCACCTCGTCATATGATATATACATGGTGGACACCCCAAAAGAAGGAGATGGCGATGGAACAGCGGAGGATGACCCCTCCAAGAAACATCCTAAGCGCCGGCGCCAGCGGCGCTGCTCAAAATCCCGCCAAAACAAATACGGCGATTCCAGAACGGGAGATAATAATACTCCGGAGAGTGCCAAAGAAAACCCCCTCTAGGAAGATTCAGCACAGGAGGATGGAGAAACCAGCCCTCATGAGAGAGCGGCAGACAGAGAGGTCGAGGACGATAATCATATGCCTCCCTCCGAAGATGAGGCAAGCCTTGACGACGACGAATTCGTCGTGCCAGAGGATCCCGTCGAGCAAGAGCGTTTTCAGCGCAGGCTTATGGCCATGGCAAGAAGCCTCAAGAAAAAACAGCAACAACTTAGAGCTGATCAAGATTTGCTAGTCGACAGATGGACTGAAGTCCTGGCGGCCGAAGAGCATAAACTCGAACGCCCCTCCAAGAGCTACCCAAAGCGCAGGTTTCTACCCCAATTAGAGGAGGAAGCACTTGATACGGCCAACCGGCCACCTCGTGGCCGCGACAGAGAGGCCTATCGATCCTCCACTCAAGCCGCACCCCGTACCAAGGCACGGGAAAATGCGCCAGACCTGCAAGATATGTTGGAGGACAAGGCAAGGCAAACAAGATTGATCTACGGATCGCGTGGGCGCCCCACGACTCGAGACAATAACCGTCACGCCGGACATAAATCCGGCAGGGCCGAACACAGTAGACAAAGCTCATTGGAGCTACGTCATGATATAGCCTAGTATAGAGGCACCGCACACCCACTATGCTTCACAGACGAAATAATAGAAGAAATAATGGATCATCAAATCCCCGAAGGTTTCAAACCCGTAAACATCGAATCATATGATGGCACAACAGATCCTGCGGTATGTATCGAGGATTATCTCCTTCATATCCACATGGCCCGCGGTGATGATTTCCACGCCATCAAATACCTCCCACTCAAGCTTAAAGGACCAGCTCGGCATTGGCTTAACAGCTTGCCAATAGGATCAATCAGTTGTTGGGAGGACCTGGAGGCCGCATTACTCGACAATTTCCAGGGCACTTGTGTGCGACCCCCAGACGCCGATGATCTAAGTCACGCAATTCAGCAGCCAGAGGAATCGGCCAGGCAATTCTGGACACGGTTCCTAACAAAGAAAAACCAAATAGTCGGCTGTCCGGATGCTGAGGCCCTAGCAGCCTTCAAGCACAATATCCGTGACGAGTGGCTTGCCTGGCACCTTGGACAGGAAAAGCCGAAGTCTATGGCAGCACTCACCACACTCATGACCTGCTTTTGCACGGGAGAAGACAGCTGGCTTGCTCGTAGCAACAATATGACCAAGAACCCTGGTAATTTTGATACCAGGGACAGTAGTGGCAGGTCGCGTCGCAACAAGCAGAAGCGCCGCATTAACAGCGACAATGCTGAGGATACAATAGTTAATGCCGGATTCAGAGGCTCTAAATCCGGTCAGCGGAAAAAGCCATTCAAAAGGAATCCTAGGGGCCCATCCAGTTTGGACCGAATACTCGACCGCTTGTGCCAGATACATGGCACCCCCGAAAAGCCGGCCAATCACACCAACAGGGATTGTTGGGTGTTCAAGCAGGCAGGCAAGTTAAATGCCGAAAATGAAGACAAGGGGCTGCATAGCGATGACGACGAGGAGCCCCGGCCGCCGAACAACAGTGGACAGAAGGGTTTCCCCCCACAAGTGCGGACGGTGAACATGATATACGCAACCCACGTCCCCAAAAGGGAGCAGAAGCGCGCGTTAAGGGACGTATACGCGGTAGAGCCAGTCGCCCCAAAGTTCAACCCATGGTCCTCCTGCCCGATCACCTTTGATCGAAGGGACCATCCCACTAGCATCCGTCATGGCGGATTCGCCGCATTGGTTCTAGACCCAATTATTGATGGATTTCATCTCACTAGAGTCCTTATGGACGGCGACAGTAGCCTGAACCTGCTTTACCAGGATACAGTGCGGAAAATGGGCATAGATCCCTCGAGGATTAAGCCCACCAAAACGACCTTTAAAGGCGTAATACCAGGTAGAGGCAACTGTACAGGCTCCGTCACACTTGAAGTGGTCTTCGGATCTCCGGATAATTTCCGAAGCGAGGAGTTAGTCTTCGACATAGTCCCATTCCACAGTGGCTATCACGCACTGCTCGGGCAAACCGCATTCACCAAGTTCAATGTGGTACCGCACTATGCATACCTTAAGCTCAAGATGCCAGGCCCTCGAGGAGTAATTACGGTCAATGGAAACACCGAACGCTCCCTCCGAACGGAGGAGCACACGGCGGCCCTTGTAGCGGAAGTACAAAGAAGCCTCTCCAGGCAGTTCTCCAGTCCGGCCATTCAACGACCGGACACCGTCAAGCACGCCTGGAGTAACCTACAACAAGACCGCCTGGCATGATCCGAGCAGGCGTAGCAATGCGGCCCCAACCCCAGCCCTCGCAAAAATGCGACACCAGTACTTCGCGTACATAACTACACTCTAGAAATACCATGAGTACAGGGGGAGGGGCACCATCACGGCACGCCCGAAACATGGCTTAAACCGCACCAGGGGCTGCCGATTTTTTTAATTTTCTCTTACTTTCAGAACTCCACTCTTCGGAAGGCCTGTTCGGCAGTTCAATTGCCGCACAAACGATGCAAGAACCAGGGAAGCAGACAAGCCACGCCGCATTATGGAACTCCCAGGTGGTCTCTATCATGAGCAGTATACTTGTTTCGCATACTATTCCGCAGCTTGCCCCTGGAACAGACATGTTAAATAGTCCAACCTTTTGCTTATCGCATTATTTGTATCGTTCTGCTTTGATCGCAACCCTCTTTAATAAACAATGCATAGCTTTTGTCTATTTTTGCATTACTCTTTTTTAATATATGTTCCTTAACGACATGTTGCACCCGTACACTTTGGTACGGCCAAAATACGCCAGGGGCTTTAGTACCCCTCAATATGGTGTGAGAAGTCCGAACACTTTAACAAGTGCGGCACCCCGAACTTATAGCATTATATGCATCGGCTCCGAATCATGTCTTGGGTCAATAGTTGGGTTTGCCCGGCTCCTATGTTTTGGTGCCTTATGTTCCGCCATATCGGCTAAGGTAGCACTAGGAGAACCACTGAGATTGTGCCCAGTTGAGCTGGGTCGAGCACCTCAGTGGAGAAAGCTAAAACTGACTGTCATGATGAAGCAAGAGCTGGTCGCTGTTCGAGAGGTTTTTCGAGTCCCTAAAGACTTATGCCGCTTAGAGCGAGGAGTCGGCTCTGTCCGGCCAAGGCGTGGATAGCGCCCCGAACTCGTTCTTCCGAATACTAGGGGCTTCGCCGAAATTTAAAACTATAGAATTCTATGGCTAAGTGAGAGTGTTCACGCATTATAGTCCGATTTCCTTGTTCATTGGGCTGAGCGCCTCCCTCGAAGGACCCAAACATGGGAAAAAGAGCGCTCGGATTTATCCCCGAACACCCCAGCACTAGCGGCACGGGGGCAGAAGCCGACGACTCGCCATCTCTCAGAATTGATAAACAGCCGCACAGAAGGTAATATTTTAAATTCCAACAACATTGCTTAGTGCATATGAACAAGTTTTTAGCGCACATGACAAAACGAGCAAGTTTCACTCAAAAATTACATCCCTAGAACATTCATCCGCCACAAGGAAGGCACCCTTCAGAACATCCTTATAATAATTCTCGGGCTTGCAATGCTCTTTCCCCGGCGGTGGTTCGTCCTTCGCAAGCTTCTCAGCATCCAGCTTGCCCTAGTGCACCTTAGCACGGGCAAGGGCCCTACGGGCACCTTCAATGCAGACGGAGCGCTTGATGACTTCAAGCCTTGGACAGGCCTCCACCAGCCGCCGCACCAGCCCGAAATAGCTCCCAGGCAGAGCCTCTCTAGGCCACAACCGAACTATGAGGCCCTTCATGGCCTGTTCGGCCGCCTTGTGGAGCTCGACCAGTTGCTTCAGCTGGTCACTCAGGGGCACGGGGTGTCCGGCCTCAACATACTGAGACCAGAACACCTTCTTTGTCGAGCTGCCCTCCTCGGCTCGATAGAATACGGTGGCATCAGACACACTCTGAGGAAGATCTGCGAATGCTCCTGGAGAGCTCCGGATTCGGGTAAGTAACAAATAACTCACGTTTATGTGTTTGCTTTGCATAAAGAATGCCTTACCCGCCGCTATCTTCTTCACCTCATCCAACTCCTAGAGGGTCTTCTGGGATTCGACCTTGGCAGACTTGGCATTTTCAATAGCCCCCGCGAGCTCGGATGCTCGCGTCTTTGAGTCAAGCTCCAAACTCTCATGTTTTTTCATGAGAACCTAGAGCTCTTGCCGCACCTTGCCAACCTGGGCCTCATACTTCTCCCGCTCGGTGCGCTCCGTGGCTGCCCTCTTCTCGGCCTCGAGAAACGCTTGCTTAAGGGTCGCCAGCTCAGACGTGGCCCCTACAATAGCCACGATAATCCTGTCATTTTTTGCAATTGGAGCTTTCTATATATATTTAAACAAGGTATTTCTTACCTTCATTGTCCTTGAGTTGCTTCTTGGCACGCCCAAGCTCTTGCTCGGACCGCTCGAGGTTCTGCTTTAGCGTGTCCACTTCCGCAGTCAGTGCGGCGGACGCAAGCAGAGAAGCCTGCATACGCATATTGACTCCTTTTTGTTAGACTCCTGCGAATTTTATTTGATCCTCTATTCGGCTTTTCTTCCCGAGCGCCAAACAGAGCATCAGGGGCAACTGTCTATGCGGTAATATTATTTACACATTCTTTACTTACCTCAAAGCCTATTAAAAGGCTAGTACAAGCTTCAGTCAGTCTGCTCTTGGCGGACTGAACCTTCTGGACCACCGCACTCATAATGGTGCGGTGCTCCTTGTCGATGGAGGCGCCTTGGAGCGCCTCCAACAAATTGTCCGGCGCCTCCGGTTGGACGGGGGTCACCGGCACGCTGGGCTTGCTCCTCTTGGAAGGAGGTCCCCCGCCGGACTCTGGAACCTTTGAAGGTTCCGGAGCGGTGTCCGGCCTAGAGCCGGACTTGGAGCCCTGGGGGGGTTTCATCCCCTTTACTCCTGGAGTCCGAGAGGTCGCCTTGCGGCGCCTCTAGGACCACCTCCTCCCGGCTTGGAACCTGTTGGGACAACACTTCGGTGTCATCCGTAGGGCAGGGGGAGGAAGCCGTCGGAAGTGAGTTCACATCCGACGAGTCCAGTGAGCCGCTCGACGACACGTCGAGCCGGTCTTTGGGTGGGCTGCATAAACATACTCGACATAAGGGAAAGTTGTGCAATAAACGAATACTATGGATTACTCTGGTATCCGGATACTTACGATTTTGCCAGGGGCTTGGCCCTGAGCGTCCACTCCTCTCTGCCGTCGTTGGCGTCGGTGGAGCAGTCCGGAGGAAGGGTTTTCCCCTTCTTGCACCCTTCGGCCTCCCCAGTTGAGGCGGCCTTCCTTTTCTTCCCTTCCCCCACTGGAGGGGGAGGGGTCTCTTCTTCCTCCTCCTCGTCTTCATGGGAGGAGTGCGTCTTGGAGTCGTCGGATGAGGGATCCGACACCTCCAGGCACCGGGCACTCTTTCGAGTCCCCGTGGCCTTCTTCTTGGCCTTCTTCTCTGGCACCACATGGGGTGCCAGAACCAGCAGCTTCACCAAACGAGCGTCCGCTGGGCCTTCGGGCAAAGGAGCCGGACAGTTGATCTGTCCGGACGTCTCCTGCCAATCCTGTCAAAGGTAAGGGAGCTTAGATCCCGCATGGAGTTAAACTATGAAAAACTGATACCCTGTAAAAGGAAAAAATAGCTTACCGCATGAGCGTGACGCTGCGTACTGAATCCGCGATCCTCGGTAGCGGATGCGGGGGCCTCAGCACCCTTGAAAAGCACCTTCCAGGCATCTTCGTACATCATGTCGAAGAGCCTGCTCAGAGTTCGGTGCCGCGCCGGGTCGAACTCCCACAGGTTGAAAGCCCGTTGTTGACATGGGAGGATCAGGCGGATGAGCATAACCTGGACTACGTTGACAAGTTTGAGCTTCTTGTCCACCAGGGTTTGGACGCATGTTTGGAGTCCGGTCTGCTCTCCTTTTTTACCCCACGACGGGCCTATCTCCTTCCAAGAGGTGAGCCGCGTAGGGGGTCCGGATCGAAACTCGGGGGCTGCGACCCATTCGGGGTCGCGCGGCTCGGTGATGTAAAACCACCCCGATTGCCACCCCTTCAGGGTCTCCACAAAGGAGCCCTCGAGCCATAAGACATTGGGAATCTTGCCCACCATGGCGCCTCCGCACTCTGCCTGGTTGCCGCGCACCACCTTCGGCTTGACATTGAAAGTCTTGAGCCATAGCCCGAAATGGGGGCGGATGCGGAGGAAAGCCTTGCACACGACGATGAACGCCGAGATGTTGAGGACAAAGTTCGGGGCCAGATCATGGAAATCCAGGCCATAGTAGAACATGAGCCCCCGGACAAATGGGTGAAGAGGGAAGCCCAGTCCGCGGAGGAAATGGGGGAGGAACACCACCCTCTCATGGGGCCTAGGGGTGGGGATGAGCTGCCCCTTTGCGGGAAGCCGGTACGCGATGTCGTTAGACAAGTATCCGACCTTCCTCATTTTTTTGATGTGTCCCTCCGTGACGGAGGAGACCATCCACTTGCCTCCCGCTCCGGACATGGCTGGAGAAGGTTGAGGTGGGGAGTGCGGACTTGGGCGCTGGAGATCGAGTGTGCGAGAATGGATAAGCAAGGGAGGAAGAAGGCGTAGGTGAAAGGTGGATCATTATCCCTTATATGGGTAGACGCAACTACGTGTCCCCACCAGCCTGGTAAAACTCGCTTATCTCCAAGCGCCGTAATCAATGGCGCGGTTGGGTTACCCACGCCCGTATTGATGAGAATCCCGGAATAAGGGGACACGATCTCTGCTTTAACCAGATGTGCCAAGGAAACCACCTCGCACGACGTGCTGAGGTGGGATAATAAAACGACTCGGATAAAGGCTTGGCCGTGGTGTGTCACACTACGGAATACGTCAGCAGATTAGATTTGTGTAAATGTCATTCTCTCTATGGCAATATGTGGAAACTTATTTTGCAGAGCCGGACACTATCTTTGTGTTCAAAATCTTCTATGAAGTACTTGGAGGAGGAACCCGCCTTGCAATGCCGAAGACAATCTGCGCGCCGGACTCGTCGTCATTGAAGCCTGGTTCAGGGGCTACTGAGGGAGTCCTGGATTAGGGGGTGTTCGGATAGCCGGACTATACCTTCAGCCGGACACCTGGACTATGAAGATACGAGATTGAAGACTTCGTACCGTGTCCGGAAGGGACTTTCCTTGGCATGGAAGGCAAGCTTGGCGATACGGATATGTAGATCTCCTACCATTGTAACCGACTTTGTGTAACCCTAACCCTCTCCGGTGTTTATATAAACCGGAGGGTTTTAGTCCGTAGGACAACATACACAACAACAATCATACCATAGGCTAGCTTCTAGGGTTTAGCCACTCTGATCTTGTGGTAGATCTACTCTTGTACTACCCATATCATCAATATTAATCAAGCAGGACGTAGGGTTTTACCTCCATCGAGAGGGCCCGAACCTGGGTAAAACTTCGTGTCCTTTGCCTCCTGTTACCATCCGGCCTAGACGCACAGTTCAGGACCCCCTACCCGAGATCCGCCAGTTTTGACACCGACAACCACCCTTGAGGCCATTCTGAAAGCACAAGTGCTCCCTGGGTGGTTTTGGTAATTAATGTCAACATATCTCTTATTGGACTAACACTTTTACCTAGTATGTTTCATATAAGTTCAACAATGGGGTGGCATGGACTAGAGGATGTGGAACCCCTTCAACATGCTAAGGACAAAAGTTTGGCTCAAGCTTGAAGCTCAAGACTCTACATTTTATATTTTAGTGATCCAAGATCACAATGAGTCTATAGGAAAAGCCAATACTATCAAGAGGGGATGAGGTGTTGCTTAATGGCTTGCCTGCTCAAAGTGCTTAGTGATATGCTCCAAAACCCTCAACTACCTTCCCACATCCACATATGACCTAAACCAAAAGTCAAACTCGGCCCCACCGATTCTATCTATCCGGCGCCACCGAGTTTCAGATGTCATAGCCACTGCCACAAACCCTAGCAAATCGGTTTCACCGATAGGGATCTCGGTCTCACCGAGATGGGATTGTAATCCCTCTATGTATGTCCATTACCAAAATCGGTCTCACCGAGTTTGAGCAATCGGTACTACCGAGATTACAATGCAAACCCTCTAGTTGGCTTATTACCAAAATCGGTCCCACCGAGTTTGTGTAATAGGTCTCACCGAGTTTGCATGACCAACTCTCTGGTTAGCTTATTACCAAAATCGGTCCCATCGAGTTTGTGTAATCGGTCACACCGAGATTAAGTTATGCCCTAACCCTAACCATATTGGTCCTACCAAGTTGCATCTCAGTCCCACCGAAAATCCTAATGGTCACTAGGTTTGCTGAATCGGTCCGACCGAGTTTAACCATTCGGTCCCACCGAGTTTGGCAAATTGTGTGTAACGGTTAGATTTTGTGTGGAGGCTATATATACCCCTCCACCCACTCTTCATTCGTGGAGAGAGCCATCAGAACATACCTACACTTCCAATACACATTTTTTGAGAGAGAACCACCTACACTTGTGTTGAGGTCAAGATATTCCATTCCAATCATATGAATCTTGATCTCTAGCCTTTCCCAAGTTGCTTTCCACTCAAATCTTCTTTCCACCAAATCCAAATCCTGTGAGAGAGAGTTGAGTGTTGGGGAGACTATCATTTGAAGCACAAGAGCAAGGAGTTCATCATCAACACACCATTTGTTACTTCTTGGAGAGTGGTGTCTCCTAGATTGGCTAGGTGTCACTTGGGAGCCTGCAACAAGATTGTGGAGTTGAACCAAGGAGTTTGTAAGGGCAAGGAGATCGCCTACTTCGTGAAGATCTACCGCTAGTGAGGCAAGTCCTTCGTGGGCGACGACCGTGATGGAATAGACAAGGTTGCTTCTTCGTGGACCCTTCGTGGGTGGAGCCCTCCGTGGACTCGCGCAACCATTACCCTCTGTGGGTTGAAGTCTCCATCACCATGGATGTACGATAGCACCACCTATCGGAACCACGACAAAAACATCCGTGTCTCCAATTGCGTTTGAATACTCCAAACCCTTCTCTTTACATTCTTGCAAGTTGCATGCTTTACTTTCCACTGCTCATATACTCATTGCATGCTTGCTTGATATGTATTGTGTTTGTTAAACTTGTGCTTAAACTCCACTTAAACTTAAGAATATTAAAAACTGCAACTTTTGGCACTTAGTGTCTAATCACCCCCCCCCTCTAGACACCTCTTCTCGATCCTTTCAATTGGTATCAGAGCTTTGTTCTCCATTGCCTTGGTTTAAACACCATTGGAGGAAGATGGATGTGTCTACTTTGGGGAGTCTTAGACATAGAGTGCCTATTCTTGATGGAGAGTATTTTCATGAGTGGAAAAATGAAATGCTTGAGATTTTCAATGAATATCATTTAAACAAGTACATTACTAGCCCTTGTGCACCTCATGTTGATCCTTTGCACCCTACCCTAGATGAAGATATTGACATGATTCACAATCTTAGAATTGTTGAGCTCATCATTAGAGGCTTGCCTAGAAACTTGATTAGATGTTTGCCTACTCTCAAGTGTGCCTACACCATATGGAGATTTCTTGAGGAATGATTTCCAGATTATTCCTTGAAAAATTTAGACGAAATTCTCCATAAGTCTATTGCCTTGAGTAAGATGAACTCTAGTGATCCTAGCTTTGGTGATTGTCTATTTGAGCTTACCAATCTCATGTGTGCTAAAGGAAATGTTGGAATCATTAGCAATATCATATCCGAAGCTATTAGAATTCATAAAGGTAACCATTGTGATGATCATTTATCTAATGAATTACCCTCTCTAGGAATTGATCAATCACAAGATGATGTTGAACATGGATACTATGATGAAGATGATGATAGTGACTATGATCTTGATGATGCAATGAGGCGTTTTGGTCTTATGGCAAATCTTCGCTGCTACATGGCTGGAGGAAAGGATTGGGTCCTTGATAGTGGATGTACTGATCATATGACCAGAGATAAAGATATGTTCCGTGAGCTTGCTGAAAACGACGGCCCTCGAAAATATGTCACTTTTGGTGATAATTCAAAGGGAGGCGGTTGGCCTTGGTAAGATGGCCATCTCACATGATAGCTCCATACAAAATGTCATGCTCATTGAATCCCTTGGATACAATTTACTTTCAGTTTCTAGACTTGCGGATTTCGGTTTCAATGTCTTATTCACTGAAGTAGATTGCCAAGTGTTTCGTAGAGACAATCATAAAATGGTCTTTACCGGTATACATAGAGGAGATCTTTACATTGTTGATTTCACTAAAAAGGCTCAACCTAGAACTTGCTTAATTACCAAATCTTCTAAAGGCTGGTTGTGGCATAGAAGACTAGGTCATGTTGGTATGCGAAATCTTGATAAGCTTATTAAAGGTGATCATATCCTTGGAATAAAAGATGTCATATTTGACAAGGATAGACTTTGTAGTGCTTGTCAAGCAGGGAAACAAGTTGGAGGAAGTCACCACGCGAAGAACATCATGACCACAAGAAGACCACTCGAGCTACTTCACATGGATCTCTTTGGTCCAAATGCCTACAAGAGTCTTGGTGGTAACTCATTTGGTCTAGTCATAGTTGATGATTTTTCAAGATTTACGTGGGTGTTCTTTCTTGATGACAAATCACAAGTCCAAAAGATCTTCAAAAACTTTGCTAGGAAGGCCCAAAATTAGTTTGACATGAAGATCAAGAAGGTTCGGAGAGACAACGGAATGGAGTTCAAGAACGCAAATGTGGACACCTTTCTTGACGAAGAAGGGATTTCACACTAGTTCTCGGCTACGTACACACCTCAACAAAATGGAGTTGTTGAAAGGAAGAACCGGACTCTTATCGAGATGGCAAGAACAATGCTTGATGAGTACAAAACGCCAAAGCACTTTTGGGCGGAAGCGGTTGAGACAGCTTGTCATGCAACATATCGCTTGTATCTTCACAAGCTACTCGGCAAGACGGCATACGAGCTCCTCACCGGTAACAAACCCCAAGTTGGATACTTTCGAGTATTTGGCTCAAAGTGCTACATTCTTGATAAGCATCATCGTTCTAAATTTGCTCCTAAATCTCATGAAGTTTTCCTACTTGGTTATGGCTCAAACTCTCACACTTACTGTGTCTACAACAATTTCACCCGAAAGGTTGAAGAGACGGTAGATGTGAAGTTTGATGGATCTAACGGCTCGCAAGTAGAGCAATTGCCAATTGATGTAGGAGATAAAGACCCTTCGGAAGCAATTCAAGACTTTTCCATTGGCAAGATTCGTCCAACGGAAGTGAAGGAGAGTACCTCATCCGTCCAAGTGGAAGCTTCTACCTCACGACAAGGTGAACCAAGAGTTGATATGGAAGCATCCACAAGTGGGACACGCCAAGATGAAGAAAACGAGGAAGCGCACCAAGATGAACATCAACAACCTCCTTCTCCACTCCAACAAGAGAACGACAACGTCAACAATGAAGAAGGCCAAGAAGAAGCACAAGATGAAGAGGATGTTCCACCCCGACCCAAGCAAAAGCTTTCACGAGTTCGAGCAAGAATTGCTAAGGATCATCCCGTCGAGCAAATCTACAATGATATCCAAACCGGGAGAATCACTCGCTCTAAAACTCGTTTAGCTAACTTTTGTGAACATTACTCATTCATCTCTAGCATTGAACCTATGAAGGTTGAAGAAGCATTGGAGGATCCGGATTGGATAAATGCTATGCATGAAGAGATACACAACTTTGAGAGAAATCAAGTGTGGACATTGGTCGAGAAGCCCGACAACAACCACAACATCATTGGTACCAAATGGGTGTTTCGCAACAAGCAAGATGAAGATGGACAAGTGGTTTGCAACAAAGCACGTCTCGTCGCCCAAGGCTACACACAAGTTGAAGGTATGGACTATGGTGAGACATATGCTCCCGTTGCTAGACTTGAGTCCATTCGCATCCTACTTGCTTATGCTAATCACCATGATATCACCTTGTACCAAATGGACATTAAAAGTGCTTTTCTAAATGGCAAAATTGAGGAGGAAGTTTATGTTAAGCAACCTCCCGGCTTCGTCAATCCTAAGAAACCTAATCATGTTTACAAACTTCACAAAGCCCTTTATGGTCTTAAACAAGCTCCTAGAGCATGGTATAAATGCTTGACCAAGTTCCTTATTGAAAAAGGCTTTGAAATTGGTAAAATTGATTCTACTCTTTTTACTAAAAGGGTTAATGGAGAACTATTTGTGTGCCAAATTTATGTTGATGATATCATATTTGGTTCAACTAACCCTCATTTTAGTGAGAAGTTTGGAAAGCTAATGTCGGAGAAGTTTGAGATGTCTATGATGAGTGAACTCAAATTCTTTCTCGGTTTGCAAATCAAGCAAACTAAGGAAGGTACCTTTGTCTCTCGAACGAAGTACACTAAGGACTTATTCAAGAAGTTCAATATACAAGAATGCAAAGGTATGACTACATCCATGCCTACTAGTGGACATCTTGATTTGACCAAAGATGGTGAACCGGTTGATCAAAAGGTTTATCGCTCTATGATTGGTTCATTGTTATATCTATGTGCCTCTCGTCCCAATATTGTGCTAAGTGTGTGCATGTGTGCACGATATCAAGCTGCTCCTAAAAAGTGTCATCTTAAGGTTGTGAAAAGGATAGTGAGATACCTAATCCATACACCAAATTTTGGCATTTGGTATCCTAAGAGGTCCTCTTTTGATCTTGTTGGCTACTCCGATTCGGACTATGCCGGAGACAAGGTTGATAGAAAATCCACTTCGGGTACTTGTCAATTCCTTGGTAGATCTCTTGTGTCTTGGTCTTCCAAGAAACAAAACTCAGTATCCTTATCCACCGCCGAAGCGGAATACATTGCCGCTGGTTCATGTTGTGCTCAATTACTTTGGATGACCCAAACTCTTAAACATTATGGGATATATGTGAAACATGTTCCATTGCTATGTGACAATGAAAGTGCTATTAAGATTGCTCACAATCCCATGCAACATTCTCGAACTAAGCATATTGAAGTTCGTCATCATTTCATTTGAGATAATGTTGCAAAAGGGGACATTAACCTTAAGCATGTTCGCACCGATAAGCAATTGGCAGATATATTCACTAAACCACTTGATGAGAAAGTGTTTTGCAGGTTGAGAGGTGGATTGAACATCATTGATGCTTCAAACTTGGAGTAGGAACTCCATTTGATACATGCGGGGCATGAGCCTATGACTAATCCTCAATATTTCTCTTATGATGCTATTCATATGTCTTGGATATATTTGTACCTTGCATGTTATCTAACCTGTGTAGGTACTTGGTTGAATCTTAATCTATGAGATTGCAACTCACTCACATCTTGAGCAATCTCTACATCACCAAGTCTCTACACAATGGTGGTTGAAGACAAGGAAGCTCGAAACCATTCAAACATATCCTTTGGCAAATTCTATGTTGAGTCTCATGATTGTCATTTTGGATACACAAGTGCTCTTCCTTGCAAAGCTAACCCATGTAGGTAGATGAACTCAAACTCCAAGTGGTGCTCCCAACCCTTGATGAACTACATCAACCTTGAGCAACCCACACAAGTTCAACTACATGAGCAAGATCAACACCACCACCCAAGGTATGTTATTCCATCTTAGAGAAGCTTTACTCCAAGTCATGAGTCAAAGCAACTCGACAAGATGTGAATACATCAAAAGGCTTAAACGAAAAATGGTAACCCCATTTTGATCTTAAACGATGAGTATGACCTACGATCAAGTGCTCTCACTTGACTCCTAAGTCAATATACTCTAACATAGGTGACTTTGTCACCGACCATCTCTAGATGAAGTTCTCGTGTGTCTCTCCGTGCTTTTGTATCTTGCATATTTGTTTTCCCTTTCAAAAAAAACTTCATCTAGAACTTTTAGTTTCTTTTCTTTCCTTTTTGTTCTGCATTTTCTGCATCCAATTCATTGCAAATCTTTCAGTAAATTCCTTGCATATCCTTGTGAGATCTTACTTGTCTAGTGAGCTTAGGTGACAAGTGGTTTCACTCTAATGAACTCGGTCACACGGGTTTGTTCTCTTCGGCCCAACCAAAATCTTTCGGTGCAACCGAAGCACACAACTCGGAGTCACCGATTCCACCACAGGAAAACCAACTTGTCACTTATTCCTGATTTCTGTTTGCTCCAGCTCCACTCAATGATTCTTGTCCTCTACCAGCATCATATTAGACATGCTGCTTTGCTCTGTGACTCGAGGACCAACCCATTTGTATCACATGTCTAGAAGAGCCCTTCTTGGAAATTGATGTCAAAGGGGGAGAGAGAGATCACATCAAAGCTTAATCCCTCCTATAGGGGGAGAAAGAGAGAATACTCAGGGGGAGAGAGTTTCTCAACTAGGAGAAAGTAATATCATCAAAGACCCCAGATGCTTGGTGTTCAAGAGGAGAGATGTCACATGTCTTTAAGAGGGGAAAGACATGTTTGGTTGCTTGCTTTAGCTCAAGCTCTGTTGTTTCCTTTTTTGTTGCTCTGATTTTCTGTTCCCTATCTTCTCCCAATATTCCATGCAGATTCAGGGGGAGCAAGACATCTAAGGGAAGGAAATCTCTGATTTTATTGCATATCTTTACCTTTGGGGACATGTCTATATCCAATGTGGTACTTAGTACTCACTCTACATGTCATCCCAGTCTTGGTTCTCTTGTGGTTTCTCTTGCTTGCTTTGGTCAGTAGGTGTATTTGTGTTATTTAACCTTGTTTGTGCAGGTTCATCCCATCCTAAGCCAACTCAAGACCACAAGGTAAGTATATGCATCACAGTCATGTGAATGAGAAGTTCTTGCTGATGTACATACTGTTTGCAAGAAGGACTCATGAGCATGAAGGTACATTTCTCACATTCACATCATTTGCTCTGATGCATATAGCCAAGATACATGTAACACATTGCTTACTCTGTCATGTTTATGCATTCACATGCTCCTATATTCAATATTCACATGATTGCATACATGTAGGGGGAGCCTATGGATGTTACATGTCTTTCCAAAGCTTTACTTGCTATTCTCTATATCTTTATCTAAAGCTTTGATGTATGTTGTCATCAATTACCAAAAAGGGGGAGATTGAAAGCACAAGTGCTCCCTGGGTGGTTTTGGTAATTAATGTCAACATATCTCTTGTTGGACTAACACTTTTAACTAGTATGTTTCAGATAAGTTCAACAATGGAGTGGCATGGACTAGAGGATGTGGAACCCCTTCAAGATGCTAAGGACAAAATTTTGGCTCAAGCTTGAAGCTCAAGACTCTACATTTTATATTTTAGTGATCCAAGATCACATTGAGTCTATAGGAAAAGCCAATACTATCAAGAGGGGATGAGGTGTTGCTTAATGGCTTGCTTGCTCAAAGTGCTTAGTGATATGCTCCAAAACCCTCAACTACCTTCCCACATCCACACATGACCTAAACCAAAAGTCAAACTCAGCCCCACCGATTCTATCTATCCGGCGCCACCGAGTTTCAGATGTCATAGCCACTGCCACAAACCCTAGCAAATCGGTTTCACCGATAGGGATCTCGGTCTCACTGAGATGGGATTGTAATCTCTCTGTGTATGTCCATTACCAAAAATTGGTCTCACCGAGTTTGAGCAATCGGTACTACCGAGATTACAATGCAAACCCTCTGGTTAGCTTATTACCAAAATCGGTCCCACCGAGTTTGTGTAATCGGTCTAACCGAGTTTGCATGACCAACTCTCTGGTTAGCTTATTACCAAAATCGGTCCCACCGAGTTTGTGTAATCGGTCACACCGAGATTAAGTTATGCCCTAACCCTAACCATATCGGTCCTACCAAGTTGCATCTCAGTCCCACCGAAAATCCTAACGGTCACTAGGTTTGCTGAATCGGTCCGACTGAGTTTAACCATTCGGTCCCACCGAGTTTGGCAAATTGTGTGTAACGGTTAGATTTTGTGTGGAGGCTATATATACCCCTCCACCCACTCTTCATTCGTGGAGAGAGCCATCAGAACATACCTACACTTCCAATACACATTTTCTGAGAGAGAACCACCTACACTTGTGTTGAGGTCAAGATATTCCATTCCAATCATATGAATCTTGATCTCTAGCCTTTCCCAAGTTGCTTTCCACTCAAATCTTCTTTCCACCAAATCCAAATCCTGCGAGAGAGAGTTGAGTGTTGGGGAGACTATCATTTGAAGCACAAGAGCAAGGAGTTCGTCATCAACACACCATTTGTTACTTCTTGGAGAGTGGTGTCTCCTAGATTGGCTAGGTGTCACTTGGGAGCCTCCAACAAGATTGTGGAGTTGAACCAAGGAGTTTGTAAGGGCAAGGAGATCGCCTACTTCGTGAAGATCTACCGCTAGTGAGGCAAGTCCTTCGTGGGCGACGACCGTGATGGAATAGACAAGGTTGCTTCTTCGTGGACCCTTCATGGGTGGAGCCCTCCGTGGACCCGCGCAACCATTACCCTCTGTGGTTTGAAGTCTCCATCAACGTGGATGTACGATAGCACCACCTATCGGAACCACGACAAAAACATTCGTGTCTCCAATTGCGTTTGAATACTCCAAACCCTTCTCTTTACATTCTTGCAAGTTGCATGCTTTACTTTCCGCTGCTCATATACTCATTGCATGCTTGCTTGATATGTATTGTGTTTGTTAAACTTGTGCTTAAACTTCACTTAAACTTAAGAATATTAAAAACTGCAACTTTTGGCACTTAGTGTCTAATCACCCCCCTCTAGACACCTCTTCTCGATCCTTTCACATTCTCTCCTTTCCAGTATGGCCCATTAAGGCCTAATACGAATTCCCGTAACTCTCCGACACTCCGAATAATACCCGAATCACTCGGAACCTTTCCGATGTCTGAATATAGCCTTCCAATATACCGATCTTTACGTCTCGACCATTTCTAGACTCCTTGTCATATCCCCAATCTCACCCGGGACTCCAAACAAACTTCGGTCATCAAATCACATAACTCATAATACAAATCGTCACAGAACGTTAAGCGTGCGGACCCTACGGGTTCGAGAACTATGTAGACATGACCGAGACTCATCTCCGGTCAATAACCAATACCGGAACCTGGATGCTCATATTGGTTCTGACATATTCTATGAAGATCTTTATCGGTCAAACCGCATAACAACATACGTTGTTCCCTTTGTCATTGGTATGTTACTTGCCCGAGCTTCGATCGTCGGTATCTCAATACCTAGTTCAATCTCATTACCGACAAGTCTATTTACTCGTTCCGTATTGTATCATCCCGCAACTAACTCATTAGTCACATTGCTTGCAAGGCTTATAGTGATGTGCATTACCGAGAGGGCCCAAAGATACCTCTTCGATAGACGGAGTGAAAAATCCTAATCTCGATCTATGTCAACTCAACAAACACCATTGGAGACACCTGTAGAGCATATTTATAATCACCCAGTTATGTTGTGACGTTTGATAGCACACAAGGTTTTCCTCCGGTACTCGGGAGTTGTATAATCTCATAGTCAGAGGAACATGTATAAGTCATGAAGAAAGCAGTAGCAATAAAACTGAACGATCATTATGCTAAGCTAACGGATGGGTCTTGTCTATCACATCATTCTCTAATGATGCGATCCCGTTCATCAAATGACAACACATGTTCATGGCTAGAAAACTTAACCATCTTTGATTAACGAGCTAGTCAAGTAGAGGCATACTAGGGACACTCTGTTTGTCTATGTATTCACACATGTACTAAGTTTCCGGTTAATACAATTCTAGCATGAATAATAAACATTTATCATGACATAAGGAAGTATAAATAACAACTTTACTATTGCCTCTAGGGCATATTTCCTTCAACAATATGTCCGAGGTGGTAAACTATGGAGGGGGCACCGCACACGGCTAAGGAACAATTGATAATCCTTTGGGGTGCCGCCCGCCCCGTATATAAAGGGGGGAGGAGGAGGTGGCCGGACCAAGGGAGGGGGGCAAGGGGGGAGTCCTACTTGGACTCCTAGTCCAAGTAGGATTGCCCCCCTTCCTTCCAACAGAGAGGGGAAAGGGAAAAGGAGGGAGAAGTAGAAGGAAAGAGGGGGACCGCGCCCCCTCCCCTTGTCCAATTCGGATTGGGCAAGGGGGGGCGCGCGCCACCTCCCGTGGCCTGCCTCCTCTCCCCCACTATGGACCATTAGGCCCACTAACTTTCCCGAGGGGTTCTGGTAGCCTCTCGGTACTCCAAAAAATCACCGAACCTTATCGGAACCATTCCGGTGTCCGTATATAACCTTCCAATATATCAATCTTTACCTCTCGACCATTTTGAGACTCCTCGTCATGCACGTGATCTCATCCGGGACTCCGACAAAACTTCGGTCACCAAAACCCATAACTCATAATACAAATCGTCATCGAACGCTAAGCATGCGGACCCTACGGGTTTGAGAACTATGTAGACATGACCGAGACTTATCTCCAGTCAATAACCAATAGCGGAACCTGAATGCTCAGATTGGCTCCTACTTATTCTACGAATATCTTTATCGGTCAAACCGCATAACAACAAACGTTGTTCCCTTTGTCATCGGTATGTTACTTGCCCGAGATTCGATCGTCGGTATCATCATACCTAGTTCAATCTCATTACCGGCAAATCTCTTTACTCGTTCCGTAATGCATCATCCTGTAACTAACTCATTAGTCACATTTCTTGCAAGGCTTATAGTGATGTGCATTACCGAGAGGGCCCAGAGATACCTCTCCGATACTCGAAGTGACAAATCCTAATCTCGATCTATGCCGACTCAACAAACACCTTCGGAGACACATGTAGAGCATATTTATAATCACCCAGTTACGTTGTGACGTTTGATAGCACACAAGGAGTTCCTTCGGTATTCAGGAGTTGCACAATCTCATAGTCAGAGGAATATGTATAAGTCATGAAGAAAGCAATAGCAATAAAACTAAACGATCATTATGCTAAGCTAACGGATGGGTCTTGTCCATCACATCATTCTCTAATGATGTGATCCCATTCATCAAATGACAACACATGTCTATGGTCAGGAAACTTAACCATCTTTGATTAACGAACTAGTCAAGTAGAGGCATACTAGGGACACTCTGTTTGTCTATGTATTCACACATGTACTAAGTGTCCAGTTAATACAATTCTAGCATGAATAATAAACATTTTTCATGATATAAGGAAATATAAATAAAAACTTTATTATTGCCTCTAGGGCATATTTCCTTGAACTAAAGCCGATGGAACCCCCGTGTGCAAGACGTAGTTAGCCGGTTGGGTTGCCTCTGGATGAATAGTGCCCGTTACTGCCGCGTGCGCAATATGTAGATTGAGTCGAGACGTGGTGAGTCGAGCCGGCTAAGTTGGCTGTGGATGAACAGTTCCTAGTGGGGGTTGGATGAACAGGACCCCGGCCATGTGTAGGCGGTTGTCGCTGGATGAACATGACCCTGTGGTAGTACGCGGTTGCTGGATGAACAGGACCCCGAGGAGGCTGCCACACACCCTAGCCGGTTGGGGGTGGATGAACATCACCAGGTGGAGGCTGGTTGAACTATAGCCGGTGGAGGCTGGATGAATAGTAACCCGTGGATGAACAGTGGCTAGTGGAGGCTGTAGGAGGTCGACGATGGATGAACAGTAGCAGGTGGAGGCTGGAGGAAGTCGACGGTGGATGAATAGCAGCCCATGGAGTCCCGTTTTGTGGTATGCCACACCCCTCCCGATGAACAGGACCCCGTTTAGACCGTAGGAGGTCGAAGAGAAGCCCGTTTCCTTCGTTTTCGGTACGCCAGACCCCTCCCGATCAACAGGAACCCGTTTCAACCATAGGAGCTAGAAGAGAAGTCCATTTCCTCCGTTTTGCAGTACGCAAGACCCCTCCCGATCAAAAGGACCCTGTTTCGACTGAAGGAGCTCGAACAAAAGTCTGTTTCCTCCGTTTTGTGGTATGTCGGACCCTTCCCGATGAACATGATCCTGTTTCGACCGTAGGCGGTCAAACAGAAGGCCATTTCCTCCATACTACGGTACGCCACACCCTGTTTCGGTTGTTCCATCCAAGCCGGTTGGCCCGCATTGAACAGGACGCATTCTGACCCAGCCGGTTGGTTGCCGACGAACAGGACGCCGTCGCTGTACGCATACGAGACCACACCCGTATGTACGTACGTGGCCATGTGTTTTGTAGTGTGGATTTCGTATGTGTACCGGATTTAGACCGGACTCCCTGAACTACTACCACTCCTTACTCGGCCACGGTTCATCGTGGCAGACATATCGATTGACCGGTATGTACGTACATGTCTGCGACCACATAGACAACGGTACGTACGCCTTGAGCTGGTGGGTCCCAGCTATCACTACTGGAATCAGGTACTTTCCCATCTGCCAGCTCTTTGCCATCAACTAGCCGACGACAAAGAACCTCTTTGCCATCAGCTACCAAAAAGCAGACGGCAAAGAACTGGCTGATGGCAAAGACCTAATTTGCCATCAGCCAGTTCTTTGCCGTCCGCTGGCGGACAACAAAGAATCTTTGCCGTCGGCTAGCGGACGGCAAAGAGGGAGGGGGCCCCACTGACGAGCTGCTTAAAAAAACCTAACAGCCCCCCTCTTTGCCATCCGCTAGCAGACGACAAAGAGAAAATAAGCGGACGACAAAGGGGGCGGATGACAAAGAGGGAGGGGCCCCACTAACGTTAACAGCTGCGCCCCACCCCGCCCCCTCTCTCTTTCTCTTCTTCACACGCGCGCCGCTGCCCCCAGCACTCGCCGCCGCCCC